>NC_140987.1:220209249-220484249 GCF_052327205.1 Somniosus microcephalus
CTCTGAAAGAGGATGGGTCTAAATCTGTAATCATATAGCCTACTGTGCTGCAGCCAAGAGGTGAGCAATAGGTCGATCTTCCTAGGAGGTCTCCTATGAACCTACCATTGACAATGTACAGACCCAGGTTTCGACAGAGCTGTAGTAGCTGTTTTCCGTTGGTATTTGACTGCTTGTCGCAGTTATGCCTGTATGGAAGGGAAGGGATGTCAAAGTGGTTATTCCCGAATACGTAATTGTTTCCCTGATTATTGGTGAAGTCTGGTTCTTCGCCCGTTCTTGAATTGAGGTCCCCACAGATCAACACGTTCCCCTGGGCCTGGTATTGGATAATTTCCCCCTCCATGTTGGAGAAGGTGTCCTCTTTAAAGTACGGGGAATCAATTGGAGGGATATAAAGTGCGCAAATGTAAACATCTTGGGTGTTTGAGATAATCTCCCTCTCAAGTTTGAGCCACATGTGGTTTTCGCCCTTTTTTATAAATTTGATGTAATTCTTAAGTTCTGTTTTAAACCAGATCAGTATGCCTCCGGAGTCTCTGCCTTGGGTTGCACTTGGTAATTTATTGGAGGGGACCACCAGCTCAGTGTACCCTTGGGGACAGCCAGTGTGTCCTTTTCCTTTATACCAAGTTTCCTGTAAAATGATAATATCTAGATCTTTAGTTTCATCTATGAACTCTGGGGTCCTACTCTTCACGTCTAGCACCGAAGAGCGTAGACCTTGGATGTTCCAAGTCGAAATATATAAGGATTTCATGTTAAGTTTGATCTTTTACTATGATAGGTTAAAGAGTGGTACGTGTTTGTCGTGTCTTAAGTGTGGGAAAAAAAGATCACTTCAGTTGTCTATAAAAGTTAATACTATTTGGTTACAGTTCTTTCTATTAATTAGTCCTTGATCCATAAGGCGGAAGTAGATGCTGCTGCACATCTGCTTTTTGTCTCTCTCTCTCTCTCTCTCTCTCTCTCATTCAATTCAATTCAATTCAATTCAATTCAAATGCTTTATTGGCATGAAAGTTTACAGGGAACCATATTGCCAAAGCTTACATAACAAAAAGTACAGTTTTCCAACATTCTGTAGGTGTCAAACAATTTTGACCTTCGTTGGGTACATACAATATTACTTTAAACAATATTAATTTAAACAGTCTTTGTACATCAGTGGGTATATTCAGTATTAATTTTAAACAGTCCTCAGGTTGTGACATGTTGTTACATATTTGGCACCAAGGTATGATCTGTCTCCTTCTCCCAGGACTAATCTTAATTTTGACAGGTCATCCAATTCCTTGAAATCTGGGGTTGTTTGGCTGAGCTTGTCAAATAATATGTTTCTTGATGTGTTGAATTTTTCGCATTTTAGGAGGAAATGCATCTCTGTCTCAACCTCGCCGGCCAGACATTGATCACATATTCTATTCTCTCTAGGCTGCCAGGATTTCTTGTATCTTCCTTTTTCAATTGCCAGTTGGTGGTCGCTCTGTCTCGCTCGTTATAGAGCGTACCTACACATGTTATATCAAAAGAAAGCTTATGATTAGGGGAGTGTCATAGGCGTATTTAATTCTTGGTCAGACAAAAATTGCTCGGACAGTAAACAGAAAAGTTCAAAAAACGGACAAAATCCGCTCCTTAGCGTTGAGTGACGTGATGGTTGACCAGTCCTACGGGGGAAGCGCGGTGCGTCACGGGGGGCGTTTATTGGCGGGTGTGGGCGGGGCCTAATCCTGCAGCCTGCCGTGAGTGCGGGAGCGGGCAAACAGATACATAGACAGAGACAACCACACGGCCCGAGAGACAGCGAGCATTCACACGCAGAGACAGATACACCCGCGCGGCCTGAGAGCCCGAAAGACATCGAGGCAGCGGCGGGCCGGAGTGGGAGCTGAGCTGGGGTCACTCTAGTCGGGCCTGAGGCGCCACGAGGGCTCTGGGTCACCAAGGCCGGGCTCTGAGTCCAACCCCTTCCCTGGGGTCTCTTTCTCTCCTTAGCTCAATCCCTTCCGTCCGTCGGTCGGGTCGGTCCGTCCCCCCCCCGCTCTCCTCTCTCTCTCTCTCTCCTTTTTCCCCCCCCCCGCTCTCCTCTCTCCTTTTTTCCCCCCCCCCGCTCTCCCCCTCTCTCCCCTTTTTCCCCCCCCCCCGCTCTCCTCTCTCTCTCCTTTTCCCCCCCGCTCTCCTCTCCTCTCTCTCTCTCTCTCTCTCTCTCTCTCTCTCTCTCTCTCTCTCTCTCTCTCTCTCTCTCTCTCTCTCTCTCTCCTTTTCCCCCCCCCGCTCTCCTCTCTCTCTCTCCTTTTCCCCCCCCCGCTCTCCTCTCTCTCTCCTTCCCCCCCCCCGCTCTCCCCTCTCTTCTCCCCCCCCGCTCTCCTCTCTCTCTCCTTTTTCCCCCCCCCGCTCTCCTCTCTCTCTCCTTTTCCCCCCCCCCCGCTCTCCTCTCTCTCTCCTTTTTTCCCCCCCCGCTCTCTCTCTCTCTCTCTCTCTCTCTCTCTCTCTCTCTCTCTCTCTCTCTCTCTCTCTCCTTTTTCCCCCCCCGCTCTCTCTCTCTCTCTCTCTCTCTCCTTTTCCCCCCCCCCCGCTCGCTCTCTCTCTCCTTTTCCCCCCCCCGCTCTCTCTCTCTCTCTCTCTCTCTCTCTCGCCTTCCCCCCCCCCCCGCTCTCTCTCTCTCTCTCTCTCTCTCCTTCCCCCCCGCTCCCCCTCCTTCCCCCCTCGCTCCCCCTCACTCGCGCGCTCTCATTAATGTCAATGATGACATTGCTAAACTATAATTCTGCTTGCTACCTCCAAATTCACATAGAAGGAAAACTGTAAAACCTGCAGTATATGGCTACTGGCGATCCCCATTAACAAAAAAACAAAGTTAAAGAACCACCTCCTGGGTGCTTAGCAAGAGTTCTTCAATCCCAACAGTTTTATAAACATGGCAGAGGGTTCTTCAGTTCCCTCGGCAAAGCCGGGTACTCCAGCTAGTATATATATAAATGGTAGGATCCTTAGGAATAAAATTGAAGACCTGGAAGTGCTTGCTTAAGAGGAAAACTCTGTGATTGCACTCCAGCAATGACACTGGTTGGATAAATATACAGGGATATAGGTTAATTTGTAGACCTAGGGAGAGGGAATGTAACCTTTTTGTGAAAAAAGGAGTATTTGACATTTTGGAAGGCTAGGAAAAGGAAGTGGGGTAGCTCTGTTAATGAAGGATGAGATCGGTGCAGTGGTGAGAAATTATATTGGCTCAGAAGATCAAGATATAGAATCAGTTTGGGTGGAGGTAAGAAATAGCATAGGAAAAAGAAGTCACTGGTGGGTGTAGTCTATAGACCCTCTAACAATAGCTACACTGTAGGACACAGTATAAATCAAGAAATAATGGGGGCTTGTAAGAAAGGTACTGCAATAATCATGGGCGATTTTAATCTTCATATAGATTGGACAAATCGAATTGGCAAGGGTAGCCTTGAGGACGAGTTCATAGAATGTATTCGGGATGGTTTCTTAGAACAATACGTTCTGAAACCAACCAGGGAGCAGGCTATTTTAGAGCTGGTAATGAGACAGGATTAATGAATGATCTCATTGTAAAGGATCCTCTAGGAAAGAGTGATCATAGCATGATTTGAATTTCAAATTCAGTTTGAGGGTGAGAAACTTGTGTCTAAAACTAGTTTCCTAAAATAGAGGCAATTACAAAGGTATGAAGACAGTTGGCTAAAGTGGACTGGGAAAATAGATTAAAGGTTAAGACGGTAGATAAGCAGTGGCAGACATTTAAGGAGATATTTCATAACTCTCAGCAGAGGTTTATTCCAGTGAGAAAGAGAGACTGTATGAGAAGGATGAACCATCCGTGGCTAGCTAAGGAAGTAAAGAATGGTATCAAATTGAAGGAAAAGGCATACAATGTTGGAAAGATTAGTGGTAGGTCAGAGGATTGGGAAATTTTTAGAAACCAGCAAAGGATGACTAAAAAAAAATAATAGAGGGAGAAGATAGAGTGGGTAAATTAGCTAAAAATATAAAAACCGAAGAGCTTCTACAGGTACATAAAAAGGAAGAGTGTAGCTAAAGTAAACACTTATCCCTTAGATGGTGAGACTGGAGAATTAATGATGGGAAACGGAAATGGCAGAGTCTTTGAACAAATATTTTGCATCAGTCTTCACGGTAGAACAAATATTTTGCATCAGTCTTCACGGCAGAAGACACTAAAAGCATTCCAATAATAATTGATAATCAAGGGGCTATAGGGAGGGAGGAACATAAAACTATCACTAGAGAAAAAGTACTAGGCAAACTAACGGGACTAAAGGCTGACAAGTTCCCTGGACCTGATGGCCCGCACCCTAGGGTTTTCGAAGAAGTGGCTGCAGAGATAGTGGACGCATTGGTTGTAATCTACCAAAATTCCCTGGATTCTGAAGAGGTCCCAGCTTATTGGAAAACCGCAGATGCAACGCCCCTATTCAAGAAAGGAGGGAGACAGAAAGCAGGAAACTATAGGCCAGTTAGCCTAACATCTGTCATTGGGAAAATGCTGGAATCCATTATTAAGGAAGTAATAGCAGGACATTTAGAAAATCATAATACAATCCAGCAGAGTCAACATGGTTTTATGAAAGGGAAATCATGTTTGACAAATTTGCTAGAGTTCTTTGAGGATGTAATGAGCAGGGTGGATAAAGGGGAACCAGTAGATGTAGTGTATTTGGATTTCCAGAAGGCATTTGATAAGGTGCCGCATAAAAGTTACTGCACAAGATAAGAGCTCACTGTGTTGGGGGTAATATATTAGACTGGATAGAGGATTGGCTAACTGATAGAAAACCAGAGAGTCAGATTAAATGGGTCATTTTCAGGTTGGCAAACTAACTAGTGGGGTGCCACAGGGATCAGTGCTGGGGCCTCAACTATTTACAATCTATATTAATGACTTGGATGAAGGGACCAAGTGTACTGTTGCCAAATTTGCTGACGATACAAAGATAGATGGGAAAGCAAGTTGTGAGGAGTACAGAGTCTGCAAAGGGATAGAGATAGGTTAAGTGAGTGGGCAAAAATTTGGCAGATGGAGTATAATGTGAGGTTATCCACTTTGGTAGGAAGAATAAAAAAGCGAAATATTATTTAAATGGAGAGAGACTACAGAATGCTGCGGTACAGAGGGATCTGGGTGTCCTCGTACGTGAAACAATAAAAGTTAGGCCCCGATTTTCTGCCAGCCGTTGGGCGGCTTTTCAGGTGGCCGGGGGCCGAAAATCATCGAAAAAGCAGGTCGCGACCCCCCCCCCCCCGCCTGATTCCCCGCCCCGTCCGACTTTCGGACCGCCATTTCTCCGCGACCCACTTCAGTCCCGCCTGCCGCTGGCGGGACTGGTCGTCTGAACACTAATGATCAATTATTACCTTGTTTAAGTCGATTTTTCAGGGGCCGTTGCGATTTTGGGGCTTTCCCCACAACAAACACGCCTGCAGGGAACCCCGCTGATGAAACCTGGCGTGGAGCTTGCCGGCTTGCTTGCTGTGAGCTGCAGGTCATTCGGAAATGCTGCGATTTAAAGGGCCAGCACTTGTATGTTGAAGGACCTTGTTGCTGCAGGCTTGGGGCTACTTCTTCAAGGCTTAGGCACAGCTGTGGAAGGTTGGAGCCTCACACACTTCTCCAATGTGATCTCCTGGGAAGCCCCTCTCGGCACCCTCACTCAGCGCTTCCTCAGCGGAGGCATCTACGAGAAGCATGGGGCGCCTTTTTTTCCTTCCCTTCTTGCCATTAGAGGATCTCCAGCAGCAGAGGCGGCAGCAGCAGAACCAGGAACAGCATGAGGAGCACCAGGCTGCTGCTCACTCACCTGAAGCTGCACAGGCCAGAAGGGGCCAGCGCTTGCAAGTGGCTTGAGAGCACCTTGCTGCGCTTTAGGGGGCCATGGGGACCCGTTTCTGCACTGGCAGTCCTAATCCGAAGGACTTCCATGAAGATCTGGTTTCTCTGTTCAATAGATGGCTAACGCTCCTCAAGAGATGTCATTCTCTTACGAGCACTCGCCATGTTTTCCGTACCCTGGCGAGTTATCTCCTCCATGGAGGTTGCCAACCTTTCCATGGTGATGCGTTCATGCACCAATGACTCCACAAAGGCTCTGCTCATGGTCGCTATGGACTCCTCCATTCGCTCCACACTCGCAGCGACCCTGGAGACAAAACCTGCCAGAGACTCCTGCATCTGTGCATGGAGATCCATCACCTCTTCTCTTGCGGATGGACCCAGAGGCAGAGGGTTGACATGCAGCACAGCTGAGCTGGCAGAGTCCTGCGCCCTCCGTCGAGGACTCTCCACTGCTGTCCCTGTCTCCAGAATCTGCTGAGGCTCACTTGTGAGCTGTGAAACACCAGGTGACAACACTACTCTATGTCCCGAAGATCCCCCCGAGGTATGAGTGTCTGCGCTGGTGCTGGGTGCGCTTACTTCTGCTGACGCTGCGCCCTCGGAGGTTGGAGCTTCCTCTGAGGAGTGTGGCTGCACAGCCTCTCCTCCTCCACAGGGCTCTGGATAGTACTGCAGGGGAGTTAAGGAAGGAGTTAGAGATGTAATGCCAAGGTTCTTCTGGTGACTCCCAACAAGTTGGCATCTGCTGACACCTGCATCCATGCAGCCTTGGTCTCAGTGGGAGGCCTCTTGCTCCCTGACCTAGGGAAGAGGACCTCCCTGTGGGCCCTAACCCCATCCAATAATGCCTGCAGTGAAGCCTCGTCGAATTTGGAGGCAGCTCGGGGTCTGGCACTGGCCTCAGCTGCTGCAGGCTCCTCTGCCATCCTGTATGGTTCGTTTGGAAGCCTTCAGAGGATGCAGTGCTTGCTATGGACCTTGAACGCACCACGAATGATAACATCATACTGTGGGGCTTTCTGACTAGAAATGGACAATTAGCAAGGCTGCCCACATGCTGGGAATTAATTGGCCACTTGAGGGAAAATTGCGTGGAGCTGGCTGACACTTTTTTTTGTGTGTCAGAACCCCACATTCAGGGAAACCTGACCATTTCCCACACAAGCCACAAAATCGGGCCCTTAGTATGCAGGTACAGCAAGTAATTAGGAAGGCAAATGGAATATTGGCCTTTATTGCAAGGGGGATGGAGTATAAAAGTAGGGAAGTCTTGCTACAACTGTACAGGGGGTTGGTGAGACCACAACTGGAGTACTGCGTATAGTTTTGGTCTCCTTATTTAAGGAAGGGATATACTTGCATTGGAGGCAGTTCAGAGAAGGTTCACTAGGTTGATTCCTGAGTTGAAGGGGTTGTCTTATAAGGAAAGGTTGAGCAGGTTGGGCCTATACTCATTGGAGTTTAGAAGAATGAGAGGTGATCTTATTGAAACATATAAGATTCTGAGGGGGCTTGACAGGGTAGATGCAGGGAGGATGTTTCCCCTTGTGGGGGAATCTAGAACAAGGGAGCATAGTCTCAGAATAAGGGGTCACCCATTTAAAACGGAGATGAGGAGGAATTTTTTCTGAGGGTCGTGAATCTTTGGAATTCTCTACCCCAGAGAGCTGTGGAGGCGGAGTCAGTGAATATATTCAAGGCGGAGATACAGATTTTTGAAAAACGGGAATCCAGGGTTATGGGGAGCGGGCAGGAAAGTGGAGTTGAGGCCAAGATCAGATCAGCCATGATCTTATTGAATGGCGGAGCAGGTTCGAGGGGCCAAATGGCCTACTCCTACTCCTATTTCTTATGTTCTTATATAAAACTTGATTATGAACAGAGATTGACCTTCTGCTCCAGTTGCAAATAAGGTGGAACCCTGTGGATTGGGATGAGACTTGAGGGGAAGGATACCCTAAGTGGTTACCTGTTGTAGACCATAAGGTCTGGCATATTGTATTTTACATGCTGAAGTTACTAGTTATGTAACTTCTACAGAAAAGAAATGGCCACTGTAGGCTGCAATAGATTTTTCAACCCTATACATCCTCGGGCTCTTGGAGTGGAATTGAATAATATGCAAATCTTTAATCTTTTGAACTTGTATAGGAGATTGAAAAGAGGCGAAGAGTAGAAGATGCTTACAAGAATGCAATGTCAGAACTTAAGAAAAAATGTCACTTTGGTGGACCTGATTATGAGGTAAGGATTCAAATTTCAATTTCTCTACATCAAATCATTCAATCATTTATTGAGCGTGTTTTCAAATTCTGGTTATTTCAGGTTGGAGAGGAGGGAAACTTAAGAAAATATGGAGTGAGGAGAAATCATATGATTTATCAAACTTTTTCCCCCCCATATATATATGATCTACATTATTGGGATTTTACCCATGTCTTCACTCTCTTGAATATTTGGACTGTTGGCCTGTATTGATTTGAAGCCTTCGAAGTTCTGAATATTTTGGCACAGTGAACATTAAAAATGGTATTTTAAAAGTTTTTTGCAGCAAAATTGTGATCTCTTTCCCATCTTGTGATGACACTGAATCATGCTAGGTGACATGCTGGGTATGATTTCAGTCACATGCCGGTATCTTGCCTAATTTAGCCATTCTTCACATTAGAGCAAACAGTGAGTGGCAGGCAATTGGGGCATGATCTTATTCTCGCCCAATTTTCATGTAATAAACTTCCCAGCAGGGATCACTAAATAGAAATTGGGAGCAAGGAACTTGACGACAGTAGTTTGCTTTGTACTGACCAATTCACTCACCTTTTTTTAGTATCCTCGGGTGGAAACTTTTAGGTCCTGGAGATTTATCTATCCTAAGTCCCATGATTTTCTCGATTTGCCATTTAAAAAAAAAAAAAAAAAAAAAAAAATACTAATACAGGTTATTAATCCCTTATCTGAAACCCTTCGGGCCAGATGTGTTTTGGAATTCGGAATTTTTCGGATTTCAGAACGGTAGGGGTATCTGCAGCTCTTTTTGACATTTTCACAGTGAAATTAAACTCAAAATCACCAAAATAACACAAAATATCAGAGCAGCAGAAGCACATGTGACTGGTAGCAGCGCTGAGACACAACTGACGCCTCACACCTGTGTGGGTCAAGCATCGGCCGCGTCAGGTCATGTTTGGCGCCACTCGGGTCATGTCATGCACGCGAGTGACGCTCCACGAAAAACTTCCGGTTTTCAGAGCTTTTCGAATTGCGGATAAGGGGTTGTGGACCTGTATCAAATATAATGGCCCAGAATTTGCTGGAGCAGGGTATTAAGTCCGTGTATAATTGAGACACGGACTGCAGGAGTTGGTTATAACAGGTCTTTACTGAATGGAGGCAACCTGGAACTACTATGCAAATGTTACTACACAGGCTTATATACAGGGGTGGTCGCTACTGGTACTGCAGTATACAGGGGCTGCAGAATATAGTTCCTTCTGCAAAGTACATACACTACAATTCCTCCCCTTTTAGCCAAACAGTACATAACATTCGATTAACAATGAAATAATATATTTACAATTACAGTTGCTAGATACATTAGTTGAAGTTAAGCAATTATAAGTTCAGTCTTTGAGGAGGCTTCCTGATTCTGTCTGGATAACGCCTCTTTGGGGTATCAGGTTCTTCTGGCAAGGTTGAGTCGGGATCAATGTCGTCGTTTGGTTCGTCTGCTTCCAATATCACCGATTCTGAGATAGATGCAATTGGTACTTCGGTTTCATCGCCAGGTGTATCAGATCGCGGTGTGGAGTTGACGTTTCCCAGTGACTCTAGAATCTGGTCAGCATGGCGTCTTACAATGCTCTCTCCAATGTCCACGGTATACATGAGAGGTCCTTGCCGTGTACAGATCGTTCCTGGCTGCCATTTCTCTCTGCAGTAGTCCTGGGCCAAAACTGGTTGACCTATCTTAAAACTCCTGGTCGGCCTTTCATTCATATTCTGAAACTGCCTGTTCTCCACCTCTCTTCTGATGTTTGGCTTAACCAAATCCAAGCGGCATCGTAGTCTTCGATTAAAGAACATCATGGCTGGAGTTTGGTTGGTAACCGCATGTGTCGCATTCCAGTAGGCAAACAAGAAGTTATCCACCTTGTGCTGTAGGGGTATATCTTCATTACACATTGCCTTGATAGCCTTCTTGAATGTTTGAACGAACCTCTCGGCCAATCCATTAGTGGCTGGATGATATGGGGCGGATGTGTAATGCTTAACACCATTGTTCTTTAAGAACCTCCGGAACTCTTCAGACACAAACTGTGGTCCATTGTCAGAGCAAATCTGTTCAGGCAGCCCATTCCTGGCGAATATGGTTCGTAAGACTGTGATAGTTTCTTCTGTGGTGGTTGAGGACATTTTTATTACCTCTGGCCACTTTGAATGTGCATCCACCGCAATTAAAAACATCGAGTCCATAAATGGACCAGCAAAATCAATGTGCACCCTTTGCCATGGAGATGAGGGCCACTCCCGTAGAGGGATTGTGGTGGTGTGTTTTGGACCTTCTGGCATCCTGTACAGCTCTTGGTCATCTCTTCGATTTCTCTATCGATTCCCGGCCACCACACAAACGCTCTGGCTAAGTTCTTTTTTACCCCTCCCAGATGACCCTCATGAAGCTCATTGAGCACTCTATCCTTCAATTTGGGTGGAATTACTACTCTGGATCCACACATCAAGGTTCCTCTGCACACTGACAGCTGTTCTCATCTCGGCGAGAATGCTGGCAGCAGTGGTTCGTCATGTGCTGGCCATCCCTTCACCGTTAAATCATAGACCCAGGAGAGCGTCGGGTCATTTCGTGTTTCCTTTTCTATGTTTGCATTCGTCACAGGGAGACATTCGACTATGGTCGAGTGGAATATATCCACTGCAAGTTCTTCTTCCACCGTCGGCAACAGTAGGTGCGACAATCCATCAGCATTCCCATGCTGTTTAGTTCCTTTGTACTCGATGTCATATTGGTGTGCCCCTAGGAAAAGGGACCACCTCTGTAGCCGTTGTGCTGTCATTATCGGTACGCCCTTCTGAGGGTTGAAAATGGAGACAAGGGGTTGATGATCAGTTAGCAGAGTAAATTACTGACCGTGCAGGTAGTGATAGAACTTCTTCACCCCCCCCCCCCACACACCAGGCTGAGGGCCTCTGTCAATCTGGGCGTAGTTACGCTCGGCTGAAGTTAACCAGCGTGACGCAAGAGCTATCGGCCTCTGAACCATCAAGGAATTTATGTGACGGTACCGCCCCAATGCCGTAGGGAGACGCATCATACGCCAGTCTTATCGGTAGTGATGGGTTGTAGTGAGCCAATACTTCTCTTGAAGTGATTAGGTCCTTACTCTTCAGAAAGGCCCGCTTACATTAATCGCTCCATTTCCATGCTACTCCCGTTTGTAGTAGGGCGTTCAGTGGGTGCAGAACTGTGGACAAATTCGGCAAAAACTTATGGTAGTAATTCACCAATCCGAGGAATGACCTCAGTTGCGATACATTTTCCGGCGTTGGAGCCTTAACTACCGTTTCAATTTTGTCAGGGGACTTATGTAACCCCTCTTCATCAATCACGTGGCCACAATACGATATCTGCTTCTTAAAAAAACTCGCACTTGGGGCGATTGGCCCGTAGCCCATGTTCATGTAGTCTAGTGAGCACCTGCTCTAGGTTGGCAAGGTGTTCACTGTCATCTTCACCTGTCACTAGGATGTCGTCCAAGTAACACTGAGTCCCCGGAATCCCTTGCAGGACTTGTTCCATCGCTCTTTGCCATATCGCCGGAGCTGATGCTACTCAATACCAGTCGATTATACTGGTAAAGACCTTTGTGAGTGTTTATCATGAGATACTTCCTAGAGGATTCTTCAACCTCCATCTGCAAATATGCTTGTGCTAGGTCAATTTTTGTAAAACGCTTCCCTCCAGATAGTGAGGCGAAGATATCTTCTATCCTTGGAAGAGGATATTGCACTGTGTGAAGGACTGGGTTCACCGTCACCTTGAAGTCCCCACGGATGCGAACCTTCCTTGGCTCCTCAGACTTATTGTTTAACGTTTTCTTCATGACAGGAACGATGGGTGTCGCCCACTCGCTCCAGTCTACCTTAGATAACACGCCTGCATTCTCCAGATTCTCCAGCTCTGCCTCGACGGCTGGGCGAATTGCATATGGTACCGGTCTTGCTTTGAAAAACTTGGGAATTGCATTCTCTTCTATTTTTATTGAGGCGGTTACGCCTTTGAGTTCCCAGTTCTTGTTGAAATACCTCTTTGGCGTTAGCTAAGATTGTTGACAATCGTCCAGGAGTGACGTCGTCATCCTTTTTACCAGCCACCGTCAGTGCCTGAATGGAGTGCCAGTCTAAACTTATCTTTCTGATCCATTCACGTCCCAATAACGGTGGTCCACCATCTTGCAGTATGTACAGATACAATTTCTGTCTTTCCTTGCCGTTGTATTCGACAGGCACCCTTATTTTTCCTCTGGGGTATACTTTTTGCCCCGTATACGTCTTCAAGACAATGGATGTCTCTTTCAAGGGTATGTGTGAGAATAGCCGCTCGTAGTCTCGTTGATTCATGATGGTTAGAGCTGATCCTGTATCCAAGTCCATTTTGACTTGGGACCCTGCTATCGTGAGGGTAACCCAAATGGTTCGGTGATCCTCTTTTGCGATTACGTTGTGAAGTTTGAGACAGCTTAGTCTCTTGTTCCCGGATTCACTATCGCTCATCTGGTCTTCGGAACTACTGTCCGTCATCTTTTGTACTTTCCTGTACGGTTCCTTAGTAGCCTTTTTGTTGTCGTCGGTCTTCTTCCCAGACCTGCAAACTCGTGCAATGTGTCCCATCTTTCCGCATTGCCTGCATATTTTGTCCTTGGACCAGCAGTCCTTCTGGTCATGGGTTGTTCTGCCGCAGCGATAACATTTTGCAAATCCCCGTGTCATTTCGTGGGTGCCGTATTCCTGTGGTGTTTGCTGTATTTCCGCAGCTCCCCTTGCTGCTGCTTCGTACGATACTGCCGCGCTGAAAGCCTTATCTAGCGTCAGCTCTTTCTCTGAGAGTAACCTCTTCTGGGTTCCTGCACTCAGGAGTCCACAGACAAATTTGTCCCGTAAGGTATCTGCCAGTCCTGCTCCGAACTGGCAGTGCTTTGATAGCTTGCGTAGTTCCGTAAGGTAACCAGCATTGCTCTCATCTTTATGCTGATTTCTCCTGTGGAATTTAAATCTTTCTGCTATCAGCAGCGGTGTAGGATTTAGGTGTTCCTGTAGGATAGCAACAATTTCGTTAAAACTCTTCGCCTTCGGTTTGGCTGGAGTAATCCAGTCCCGCAATAGGCCATACGTTCTTGCGCCCATTAGGTTTAGCAGTACCGATGCCTTTTTCTCCTCCACTACTTCGTTTGCCTCGCAATATACCTCGACTCTTTCCACATACATGGTCCAGTCTTCTATTGCATTATCGAAGGCAGTGATATTGCCAGTCTTCGGCATCTTGGAAATCTAAAATGGCGCCTCCCGCGCTTTGCCGCCTTCCCCGCTGGATTAAGATGGCGCTGTTGCTGGCGTTTTATGCCTTGATGGCGACGCCCTATGGTCTTCGCGCACTTCCCCCCGCGCTGCTGCTAACGCCGCTCTCCGCGGTTCCCGTGGCAAACTGCAGCTCCTCGCGGCTTTCTGCGCGTTTAATTTTTATTATTTCCCCGTCGTCGGAACAACCCTGCGGGACTCTTGCCTTCCTCTTCTCTGGTCTCTACGCTGCCCGGCTTCGTAGCACTGGCTGCGCCCTGTGTGCTCCCCTCTCCCTCTCCCTCTCCCTCTCTCTTCCCGACAACGCTGCTCGGCCCCGTTGCAAAGCCACCCGCTCGAGCTCTAGACCGCCGCAGCCCAGGAAGGATCAGTGTACTACCTGCCACCAGCCCGATTAGCTGAAGCACCATCGATAGGATAACCAAGCCCGGCTCTCGACAGCCTCTCCTGCAAATCTTCAACTCCGCTGACTCAGAGGCGGATGTCCACGGTCGACGCCCGTTTCTTCTGTTTCTTTCTTCCTTCTGGCCTCGACCTCTGAACTTCGCTTCAGGGATGGATCCCCATGAGGTGGTGCAGACTGTAGGTAAGTTCGTATCTGCTCGTCGCCAGTATTATGTCCGTGTATAATTGAGACACGGACTGCAGGAGTTGGTTATAACAGGTCTTTACTGAATGGAGGCAACCTGGAACTACTATGCAAATGTTACTACACAGGCTTATATACAGGGGTGGTCACGACTGGTACTGCAGTATACAGGGGCTGCAGAATATAGTTCCTTCTGCAAAGTACATACACAACACAGGGCATCTCACGGCGTGCCCTGTTAGACTTGTTCCTGCACCCTTAGCTCTAAAATTTTTGCCCACAAAGTTGCTGGAAGTGTGAACTGATAACAGCACGGTGATACAATGTATAAATCCTGGCTGACTGTGTAGAACTGAGGGAATGTTGCATTTTCATAATGTTCTTTGGGTAAAGCATTAACATTGAGGTATGTGTTTGCCTGTTCTGGTGGTACAGGTGACCATTAAAGATCCCATGGTGCAGTTTAGAGAAGAAGAATTCTCCCAAAGTCTTGACCGCTCTCGACCAGCATTACTAAAATGGATTAACTTTTTGATTGTTTTGCTGTTTGTGGGATCTTAGTGTGTATAAAAAAAAAAAAGTTGCCACTTTTTCCCCATATTAGTCACACTATTATACTATATTATACTATTATACACTGTATTTTAAAGCAATTCATTGTATGTGAAGTGCTTTGAAGCATCTCTGAGATGTGATGAGGTGCTATACAATTACAGGTCCTTTTGGAGCTCATTTTCTTTTGTTGGAATGCTTATTTTATTAGGAAGGTCCAAATAGTTTGATAAATGAGGAGGAATTCTTTGATGCTGTTGAAGCGGCTCTTGACAGACAAGATAAAATTGAACAGGTATTTTCTTCCTTGCAGTTCAAAGTAAATTGTTAAATTAATGTTTTATTAAATCCAGTCAACCTACTGCAATCAGTAAACCTTTTTGGAAGTGCTCTTTTTGATTTAACAATCAGTCATATGGAGTAATCAGTTGTACTGTTCTTTTGTAATTGAGTGCTGTAATCATTTTAATTTTTAGTCTCACACAGAGAAGTCAAGAATTCATTGGTCAGCTGCTGTGCCTTTTGGTGATTCCTTCTCGGCAGTTGGTACCCACAGATTTGCCAAACAGGTATGGTGACCTGATCTTTTTATTGGTGCATAGGATATTGCTTTAGTAGTGGCATTACTGAGTGTATTTTGCTATCAAAATCCTCCTAACACCACTACGATGTGATTTTATTTTATAAAATAAATGTCGATGTAAAAAAAAAAAAGATTTAATTGTTGTAAACTTTTTGTTGTAGAAGGCTCAAATCGGCAGTTCCTATGGAGAATGCAATGCGAGGATCTGCACTCCAGTTGGTTGCCGATTCATCCTGTGATGTCACTGAAGCACTGCTTGTGGTAGTGTTGGTTAGTTGATACTTTCACACATGTAACAAGATTCCCCCTCTGGTGTGAAGTATCAACATGGGAAGGGGGAAAAGAGGAACTTTGAAATTCAGTGTCCATAGAATAAACAGGATGTGATGGTAAAGCCTGAAACACCCGTTTCACGGGTGATGATGAGATCCAAAATTCAATGGTCTCGGTACATGATGTATGAATTGGTCTTTCATGCGAATCATTGACTATTTTGTTTGTTCAATGAATGTGTAAAAATAAGGGCTTTTTAAACTTATTGCAGCTTTTCTTTTTCTCAAGTACCTTCTATTGTTCAAAATGCCATCAGGAATTTACTGTGGTTGTTTTCACTGTAGGCAGTGAAATCTTAGTTTTTTTTTGTAATCTGCTTCCATGAACCAGTTTGATAAATAGTGAAATCCATTTGAATTTGCGTTTTGGAGCTGGAAAAGAATTGGTAGCATATAAAGCCAGTTTGGGACCACTGCAATATTTTAAATCAAGTTTATTTTTACATTTGACAAACTGTTTTATTTGTATGCAAAGGAACATTACACGATATCTTGTCATTTTCACTGCATTTATTTGGAGTATTATCAGTAATAAATTTAAATTCTAAAAATAGGATTGTTTATTTAAAAGAAAACTTTGCAGAAGAATTTTGTGGATTTCACCAGATTACTAAAACTAGTATTTTATTCCAATATCAGAAGTATCTGGGACAAAAGTTTGGGATGTATAAGCATTATATTTGTGCCTTAATGGCTTATAAACCATAGTATCTTTTTATGTACGTCACAATCTTTTTTAAAATCTAGGCTCTAGTTGTGATATGTACTTCAAAGCAAATGCATCATAAACTTGCACCTGATTGTGGCTATTTTTGTAGAATTGCCTTTTCTTTAGGGTTCCATGCAGTGGAGTACAGTATGTAGCTGCATGATATCATTGCGGCTGTGCTCATTTCTTTAAAGCTTATTGGCTCTTTAATACACTTTTTTTGTGGTGAAGGTTAATGTTTGAATGCCTTGTTGTGCCTTTGTTCTGAACTGGGTTTTTCTTTGTCTGTCTCTGTGGTAGCCCTTTAGTCGCTCTTCCTCCATGTCTTCCATTGATCTAGTCAGTGCCTCAGATGATCACAGATTCAGCACCCAGGTACTGTACGAACTCAGTGTGGTCCTTCTCTGCAGCTCACTTCTCTTGACTACTTCACCTGGGTTTGCATCTACTCTCTTTATAGTGGTGATGTTTGTTGAACATAACTTATTCCCTGAGCTAAAGTCAGTGTATCAGCTGTAGGGCAGATTTTTGCTGCAATATTTTTTAATTGCTGAAGTATTTTAAAATTGCTGTGTTGTCGTGAACTTCGTTTTTTAAAAACTGCAGTAAAGAAATGTGTAGAATTTCTTCATATCAAATTTTATACAATTGAATATCAAAACTGTTGAAAAAAATTGAAGATCAGCTGTTTATAGAATGTAACCATGTGTAATAAAATTGTATGCTGTTAAGATTTCTATCCCATGGAATAGGTTAATCCAAGCATCACTGCTGTAGTTACATATATTCATAGCATGACAAACCTTAAACCTGCCATTACTAATGCACATGTTCTGAAAGTCTTCAAACTCATTTATACATGACTCGTTGAACTTTTTTTAAATTTGGAAATGTAACCACTGCAATTGGATCTCTTAATCTGTTGTTTTTTCTTAGTTGTTTAACTTTGATGTGCAATTGGAAATTTACTTCATCTTCATGTGGGAGGAGAGGGAAATTCGCCTGGGCAGATTGTCCTTGTTAATAAAATTGTGCCCCTGCCATCAGATGTTCCTTACTGCTCAGAATCATCACTGTCTAACTTTGAGGCAGGCCCACAGTTTGTTTTTTTCCCCCCAACTATCGGTGGCAGGCATATCCTTTTATAATGCAGAAGTTGTTCTTGATGCTCACACTAGTTTTGAATGTTTTCCTCTGTGGTCTCTTTCTCGTGCCCTCACCCCACCTCACTTTAATAATTTTGTCTCATTCTAGACATTCTGACCAAGGTGGATTAGGACTGTAGGTCTTCAATAATCTTAGCATTGCTCAATATTGAGTGTGCTGGAGTACTAACTGAGCCATCAGCGGCAGTGGCCCGGAACAGAGCACTGGTTGAACTTTGTTCTTTTGAGGATATTGATAAGGGGAACCGGTTTACCCTTCCAGGAGGAGCTTTGAGTTCTCGGCACAGTGCTGACATTTTATTTGTCGAATATAATCGTAGTTGTTATCTAGGGTATAAGCAGACACCTGATTAAATGAGTGAACTTGTCATCTTGACAATGCCTTGTGGGTTTACCCTGCTGTCTCCTATGCGAGTTTAGGATAAACCCTGTAGACTCGTGCTGTAGCATACTCCCGACAGAATCATGTATTTCACACTCTGGAGCTCTGGTTGCCCCATTGCTGGCAATTTTCCAGGGAAAAACTAGTAAAATTGCTTGCCATTAAATAGCCTGACAAAAGTGGGTAGAGGCGATTGAAGACTACAATTTAAACTGTACATTTATATTTTCAGAATAATGGTTTAAATGAACCATTATATCAGTTAGCAGTTTGAGAGCTCAACAAATTGAGAAGTTTGTTTTTGTAACTGAGTTTTTAAGTGCCATCAGTTTTAAGAATTTACAAGTTTTTCCCTATTTTCTAGTAATATTTATACATTTTCCTAGACAGCAGGTATGTTGGAATGATGTATGTGGGTAACATAGAAACATAGAAGATGGGAGCAGGAGTAGGCCATTCGGCCCCTCGAGCTCGCTCCGCCATTCAATGTGATCATGGCTGATCATCCAAATTCAGTACCCCGTCTCTGCTTTCTCCCCATACCCCTTGATGCCTTTAGCCTTAAGAAATATATCCAATTCCTTCTTGAATATATTTAATAATGAATTGGCCTCTACTGCCTTCTGTGGTAGAGAATTCCACATGTTCACCACTCTCTGGGTGAAGAAATTCCTCCTCATTTCTGTCCTAAATGGCATACCCTTTATCCTTAGACTGTGTCCCCTGGTTCTGGACTCCCCGACCATCGGGAACATCCTTCCTGCATCTAGTCTGTCCAGTCCTGTCAGAATTTTATAAGTTTCAATGAGATCCCCTCTCATTCTTCTAAACTCCAGCGAGTACAAGCCCAATCGACCCAATCTCTCCTCATACGTCATTCCTGCCATCCCAGGTATCAGCCTGGTGAATCTTTGCTGAACTCCTTCCATGGCAAGAACATCCTTCCTCAGATAAGGCGACCAAAACTGCACACAATATTCAAGATGTGGTCTCACCAAGGCCCTGTACAACTGCAGCAAGACATCCTTGTTCCTGTACTCAAACCCTCTCGCTACGAAGGCCAACATACCATTTGCCACCTTAACCGCCTGCATGCTTACCTTCAGCGACTGGTGCACAAGGACACCCAGGTTTCGTTGCACTTCCCCTTTGCCCAATCTATTGCCATTCAGATAATAATCTGCCTTCCTGTTTTTGCCACCAAAGTGGATAACCTCACATTTATCCACGTTATATTGCATCTGCCATGCTTCTCCCCAATCACCCAACCTGTCCAAATCATCCTGGAGTTACTCGGCATCCTCCTCACAGCACACACGCCCACCCAGCTTTGTGTCGTCTGCAAATTTGGAGATATTACATCTAGTTCCCTCGTCTAGATCATTAATATATATTGTGAATAGCTGGGGTCCAAGGACTGATCCCTGCGGTACCCCACTAGTCACTGCCTGCCACTCGGAAAAAGACCCATTTATTCCAACTCTTTGCTTTCTGTTTGCCAACCAGTTTTCTATCCAAGTCAATACCTTGCCCCCAATCCCACGTGCCTTAACTTTACACGCTAACCTCTTGTGCGGGACCTTATCAAAAGCCTTCTGAAAGTCCAAATATACCACACCCACTGGTTCTCCCTTATCTATTTTACCAGTTACATCCTCAAAAAATTCCAGTAGATTAGTCAAGCACGATTTACCTTTTGTAAATCCATGTTGATTTTGTCCGATCCTGTCACTGTTTTCCAAGTGCTCAGCTATTACATCCTTTATAATAATGGACTCTAGCATTTTCCCCACTACCGATGTCAGGCTTAGCGGTCTGTAATTCCCCGTTTTCTCCCTACCACCTTTTTTGAATAGTGGGGTAACATTCGCTACCCTCCAATCCATGGGTACTGTTCCAGATTCCATTGAATGTTGGAAGATGATCAGCAATGCATCTACTATTTCTAGGGCCACTTCCTTAAGTACCCTAGGATGTAGATTATCAGGCCCTGGGGATTTATCGGCCTTCAGTCCCATCAATTTTCTTAACACCATTTCCTTACAAATACTGATTTCTTTCAGTTCCTCCCCTTCATCAGACCCTATGTTCCCTGACATCTCTGGGAGGTTATTTGTGTCCTCCTTTGTGAAGACAGAACCAAAATATGTATTTAATTGGTCTGCCATTTCTTTGTTACCCATTATAAATTTCCCTAATTCTGACTGCAAGGGACCTACGCTTGACTTCACCAATCTTTTTCTCTTCACATATCTATAAAAGCTTTTACAGTCAGTTTTTATGTTCCATGCAAGCTTACTCTCATACCCTATTTTCCCCTCCTTAATTAATCCCTTTGTTCTCCTTTGAATCCTAAACTGCTCCCAATCCTCAGGTTTACTGCTTTTTCTGGCCAATTTATATGTCCTCTCCTTGGATCTTATGCTATCCCTAATTTCCCTTGTTAGCTACGGTTGAGTCACTTTTTTGTTTTATTTTTATGCCAAACTGGGATGAACAATTTCTGGAGTTCATCCATGCAGTCTTTGAATGCTTGCCATTGCCGATCCACCGCCAACCCTTTGAGTGACATTCCCCAATCAATCCTACCCAACTCGTGCCTCAGACCATCATAGTTTCCTTTATTTAAATTCAGGACCCTAGTCTCTGAGTCAACTAATTCATTCTCCATCTTAATGAAGAATTCTATCATATGATCGCTCCGACCCAAGGGGCCTCGTACCACATCCATATCCTTAATGTCAATGGGATTTGAATTTTCATGGCCTATTTATAAACTAATTGCAGGTTTATTTTTGCTGGTATTTTACTAAAAGCTACTTGGCGCAGACTGGAAAAATTGAGCACAAAAATCCTGCAGTCGGTCCTCAAACCCCTTTACATCAATCCCCAGCTTTACCAGTGATAAAATACTGAAAGCGAGTATTCTTTTCCCTACCTCATACTACTGCTGTTCTAAAATGGAACAATGCACCGCTCAGTGGGTAATTGTCAACAATAGAATTAAAGAATTGCCAAGTAATTATGTTACATATACACTGTTCATTACCCTTAACTGTACATCAAAATGCCCCAAAAGTTTATATTGCCAAGTATCAAATAACTCTTTTTCAAGCTTAACAATATGCTTTCACTATCGCAGCCAATTACCCATTAATGCTCTATGGACAATAAGGCCGCTTTAATTTCATTTTAGTGCAGCAGTACATTCTGTACGTGATACACAATGTTAAACTTTATAGGATGGCTACTTACATTAAACAGTAGCTGATGGGGAAGTTCTTCGAAGTCTTCCAGATTCAACATGCTTGAAATCAATGTCTAACTTTGCAATTTCCTTATTCACTTTAACAGTTAGGACATTGAATAACAAACCTTACTATTTTGTTACTGAAAGATTTTCCTCTTGCTACATGTTACTGGACAACCTTGGAATATTCAGCTTTGTTTTGAAGAATTTTGCTTCCCTTGCATTTGATATGGGGAACCTTAGATGCATATATACTCATCATTTGTGTAAATTAAAAAAATATATATTCTGAAAAGTAAAGAGTTCTAATAGTGTTGTACACACCCTTGATAGCCTCCTGTCAAGTAACTCCATTCTTCCTTGCTCACTTACTCTCAACGTACCTTGGGATAGGCCAGTCATTCAGCCTGGAGAAATTGGCTTGAAATTTTACATCCCAGTTGTAACCTTAACTGTCACTCATTGCCATACTGTATGGGGACCATTCATTGCTTCCTTTTCCTCCTATTTTAGGCAGCAGTATTGCAGCTTCCTAGTAGGAAATGTTCTTGGAGAATCTGCTGAAACTGGCTACTTCTAGCTTCTGAAGCTTTGGCAGTGTCCCTATCTTGACTCTTATTAATCTCCTCATTGAAGCAGATTGTCTCTCATTCAATATAAGCCTTACCAGATTGGTCTTCACTTGCGCTTCAAATTTTGCACATTTGTTAAGAGATTTTAAGTTAAAGATTGGCAGGATTCTCTTGAAACATTTCCACTCTCCAGGAGCTAAGCTTTCACATTTAAATCTTCACTGCAAGTCTAAAGTGCAGACTCTCCAGACCAAGGAAAGATCTGTCTACCACAGGAACATTGGCCCGAATTTTGTGATCAGCAGCGAAGGAGTGGCACTCGCCGCTCACTTCGCTGACAGCTGCCCACAAAGTTTTTGTGTGCTTTTGAGCGGAGACATGCTCTAATCCAGCATCTGATCAAGTGTGACGCTCTCAACAAAGCGTCTGTGAGCAGAGCAAGAAACAGTGAGGCACTTCAACCAGTAAGATTGAAGAATCCCCACTGAGACACGCAGAGTCTAAACCAGGAAGTATAAATTAGATTTAAATCTTGTACAGAAAGCAAAATAAAGATTGGAAAAGACAGATGGGATTGAGAGAAAACAAGATAAAAGAGACAGACATTAAAAAATAAAAAGTTGTAATTTAAAAAAAATCTCCAACATTCATTAACTTCTGAAGGAATGAGACTCCATGCTTAAAATTAAATTTTCAGGGCCAGAGAGATTGTTTGGCAGTTATTATCATTATCACGCTGTTATAAATTAATTTCCTCCTGAATGCATGGCCCTAACTTTTTCTGGCATTTTTAGTAGACAATAACCCCAACTTCACACCTGTACATTGATTTCAGTGCCAAGTCTATTGGTGATGACTTACGGATTTCCGCTTTTAACTGCGCATATGCGGACACCAGAAGTAGCCGTCCGATTTACTCAGTTATAAATGGCCTCACTGATGTTATCTATGCAAAATCAGGGCAATAGTTTTTGGTTATGGTATTAATACATTTAAAAACACCAGTCAAGGATGAACTCCATTATCTTGTATGATCAAGGAGAAAGTGTAGGACTCCTTTGTAACCAAGTTGCTCTCATCTCATAAGATCATAAGAAGTAGGAGCAGGAGTAGGCCATACGGCCCCTCGGGCCTGCTCCGCCATTCAATAGGATCATGGCTGATCCGAACCTAGACTCGCGTCCACTTCCCTGCCCGCTCCCCGTAACCCCTAATTCCCTTATCAGCTAGAAAACTGTCTATCTCCCTTTTAAATTTATTTAATGTCGCAGCTTCCACAGCTCGGAGGTAGCAAATTCCATAGATTTACTACCTTCAGTGAAGAAGTTTCTCCTCATCTCAGTTTTGAAAGGGCAGCCCCTTATTCTAAGATTATGCCCCCTAGTTCTAGTCTCACCCATCAGTGGCAACATCCTCCCCGCATCCACCCGATCAAGCCCCCTCACAATCTTATATGTTTCGATAAGATCGCCTCTCATTCTTCTGAATTCCAATGAGTAGAGGCCCAACCTACTCAACTTTTCCTCATAAGTCAACCCCCTCATCTCCAGAATCAACCGAGTGAACCTTCTCTGAACTGCCTCGAGATCAAGTATATCTTTTCTTAAATAGGGAAACCAAAACTGTACGCAGTATTCCAGGTGTGGCCTCACCAGTACCTTGTATAACTGAAGCAAGACTTCCCTGCTTTTATACTCCATCCTCCTTGCAATAAAAGCCAAGATTCCATTGGCCTTCCCGATCACCTGCTGTACCTGCATACTAACCTTCCGTGTTTCATGCACCAGGACCCCCAGATCCCTTTGTACTGTAGCACTTTGCAGTTTCTCTCCATTTAGATAATAACTTGCTCTCTGATTTTTTTCTGCCAAAGTGCATAACCTCACACTTTCCAACATTATATTGCATCTGCCAAATTTCTGCCCACTCACTTAGCCTGTCTATGTCCTTTTGCAGGTTTTTTATGTCCTCCTCACTCACTGCTTTTCCTCCCATCTTTGTATCATCGCTAAACTTGGATATGTTGCACTCGGTCCCCTCCTCCAAATCGTTAATATAGATTGTAAAGAGTTGGGGTCCCAGCACTGACCCCTGCGGAACACCACTAGTTACTGATTGCCAACCTGAGAATGAACCATTTATCCCAACTCTCCATTTTCTGTTAGATAGCCAATCTTCCACCCATGCGAGTATATTACCCCCAATCCTGTGATTTTTAAAAAATCTTGTGCAGTAATCTTTTGTGTGGCACCCTGTCAAATGCCTTTTGGAAGTCCAAATACACCACATCCACTGGTTCCCCTTTATCCACCCTGTTATGTCCTCAAAGAATTCAAGCAAATTTGTCAAACATGACTTCCCCTTCATAAAACCATGCTGACTCTGTCCGATTAAATTATGCTTATCCAAATGTCCTGTTACTGCTTCCTTAATAATGGACTCCAACATTTTACGAACCACAGATGTTAGGCTAACTGGTCTATAGTTTCCAGCCTTTTGTCTACTTCCCTTTTTAAATAAGGGCGTTACATTAGCAGTTTTCCAATCTGCTGGGACCTTTCTTGAATCCAGGGAGTTCTGGAAAATTACCACTAATGCATCCGCAATCCCCACCGCCACTTCTCTCAAGACCCTAGGATATAAGCCATCAGGTCCAGGGGATTTATCCACCTTTAGTCCCATTATCTTACCGAGTACCACCTCCTTAGTGATTTTAATCGTGTTTAGCTCCTCCCCCCCCCCCCCCCCCCCCCCATAGCCCCCTGTTTGTCCAGTGTTGGGATATTTTTAATGTCCTCTACTGTAAAGACTGATACAAAATATTTGTTCAGCGTTTTTGCCATCTCCATGTTCCCCACCACTAATTTCCCGGTCTCGTCCTCTAAGGGACCAACATTCACTTTAGCCACCCTTTTTTTCTTTTTATATAACTGTAGAAACTCTTGCTATCTTTTTATATTTTTTGCTAGTTTACTTTCATAATCTATCTTCCCTTTCTTAATTAATCTATTAGTTATTCTTTGCTGGCTTTTAAATGCTTCCCAATCTTCTATCCTCCCACTAGATTTGGCTACTTTATATGCCCTTGTTTTCAGTCGGATACTATCCTTTATTACTTAGCCACGGATGGCTGTCTTTTCTTTTACGTCCCTTTTTCCTCACTGGAATATATTTTTCTTGAAAGTTGTGAAATATCTCATTGAATGTACACCACTGCTCATGTACCGTCAAACACTTTAATCTATTTTCCCAGTCCACTTTAGTCAACTCTGCTCTCATACCTTCATAGTCTCCTTTATTTAAGCTTAGTACGCTGGTTTGAGATCCAACTCTCTCACCCTCCAACTGAATTTGGAATTCAACCATGTTATGGTCACTCATTCCAAGGGGATCCTTTACTAGGACATTTTTTTATTAATCCTGTCTCATTACACAGGACCAGATCTAAGATTGCTTGCCCCCTGGTTGGTTCAGTAACATACTGCTCAAGGAACCCGTCCCTAATGCACTCTATGAACTCTTCCTCAAGGCTGCCCTGCCCAATTTGATTTGTCCAGTCAATATGAAAGTTAAAATCCCCCATGATTATAGCTGTTCCCTTATTACAAGCCCCAACTATTTCCTGATTTACACTCCGACCAACAGAGTTGCAACTGTTAGGAGGCCTACAGACTACGCCCACTATTGACTTTTTCCCCTTATTATTCCTTATCTCCACCCAAACTGTTTCACTATCCTGATCCTTTGACCCAGTATCATTTCTCACTATTGCAGTGATTCCATCCTTTATTAACATAGCCACCCCACCTCCCTTTCCTTTCTGTCTGTCCTTCCTAATTGTCAAATACCCCTGGATGTTTAGTTCCCAGTCATGGTCACCTTACAGCCATGTTTCTGTAATGGCCACCAGATCATACCCATGTGTAGTTATTTGTACCGTCAACTCATCTATTTTGTTACGAATGCTGCGTGCATTCAGATAAAGAACTTTTAAATATGTTTTGTGACAATTTATTCCTGCTTTTACCCCCTTTACTACTTTACCTTTACACATTCTGTCCCTTCCTGACACGCTCTGGTTTTTAATTCCCCCACTGCTACCTTGCTCTATTGCCTTCTCTGCTGACATTTTTATTTTTTGCTCTCTTGAAACCTCCCCCCCACTAATTAGTTTAAAGCCCTCTCTACAGCCCTAGTTATTTGATTCGCCTGGATTCTGGTCCCAGCACTGGCCAAGTGAAGCCCGTCCCAACAGAACAGCTCTCTTCTGTCCCAGTACTGGTGCCAGTGTCCCCAAAAGCAAAACCCATTTCTCCCACACCAGGCTTTGAGCCACGCATTTAACTCTCTGATTTTATTTACCCTAGCCAAATTTGCTCGTGGCTCAGGTAATAATCGAGATTATTACGCTAGTGGTTCTGTTTTTTAATTTGGCCCCTAGCTGCTCATACTCCCTCAGCAGAACCTCTTTCCTTGTCCTATCTCTGTCGTTGGTACCAACGTGGACCACGACAACTGGATCCTCCCCCTCCCACTCCAAGTTTCTCTCCAGCCCGGAGGAGATGTCCTTAACCCTGGCACCGGGCAGGCAACACAGCCTTCGGGACTCTCGCTCTCGGCTGCAAAGAACCCTATCTATCCCCCTAATGATACTATCCCCTACCACTACAACATTTCTTTTTACTCTCTTTCCCCCCCCCCCCCCCCCCCCCCCCCCCCCCCCCAAACTTGAATGGCCCCCTGTTCCACGGTGCTGTGGCCAGGATGCTCATCCTCCCTGCAGTCCCTGTTCCCATCCTCACAGGGAGTAAGAGCCTCGAACCAGCAAGGGCTGCGGCTCCTCCAACACTACCTCCTGGATCCCCGTACCTGCCTCACTCATAGTCACACCCTCCTGTCCCTGACCACGGACTACATCTGAATTAGTTAATCTAATTGGTGTGACTACTTCCTGGAACACAGAGTCCAGGTAACTTTCCCCCTCCCTGATGTGTCGCAGTGTTTGAAGCTCGGACTCCAGCTCATCAACATGGAGCCGGAGTTCCTCGAGCAGCCAACACTTATTGCAAATGTGATCACCGTGAGCATCAATGGTGTCCACCAGCTCCCACATATTGCAGCAGAAACACATCACCTGCTCTCCCATTCTATGTAATTAATTAAATTTATTAATATTATTTTTAAATGATATATTTAAGGGCCCTGGTTTACAAACTGTCCCGCTACACCACAGAGGCCTTAAAAACTATAAACCACAGTTAGTTTTTTAAAAAGAGAGAAATACTCCCAACCAATCACTTACCTGCTTTGTGGTGACGTCACACCTCGATTACTTTTTACTTCTCTCCCTTGGAGATTGGTAAGCCTACCCGCGCCTCGGGCTTACCTTATATAGGTCGCTGCCGCTCGGACTCCTCCCGCCGCCGCTCAAAGCATCATTGTTGACAAGTGCCACTCCTGCAAGAATAGTTGCTTTTAAAGTCCCAGCTCATAGATTCTTCCTTGGATGGTTTATTGTTGGATGCATTCCCACTGATAAATGTTATTTTGCAAATTGCAAAGCACTTTCCGTTGTATTATTAATCTTGAGCTCTTACCCCATAGGCACATTTGGCACCACTGATTATCTTCATCTTTGTATAAAGCTGTTGAGCATTTACATGCAAAGAAGCCCCTTTGGGAAACTGGTTGAAGAAATGCGATGTGTTGCACATCACCAGATTGTAAAATGCCAAGCAGGAAGTAAGGGGTGGCCTACTCTGAAGGTAATCGGCGACTTGCCTCTTGGGCATAACGGATTTCCTTCTGGAGGTGGAAGAGATTTGAAGCCATGATATGTAATAATGCAAGCACAGTACCAAATGCCTCGTCAAGTTTATGATTCAACGTAACCCATTCACTAGTTAATTTCCTTCTTGAATTTCAGGTAGTTTATTGTAGACTTGGTCTTTCTAAAATACCAGACAAAGTTCTGCCACTGATGCAGCAATGCCCTTTCTTGACCTGGTTTCAGCACTTGGGACGTTGCAGATACCAATGCTGATGTTTCATTCAAAAAATCCTGGTGTATTATATATTCAATGCATATAGATTTTTGACATTGCTTTCAATAAAGCCATGCAACAATAAGTGAAAGTTGATGGTGTCCGGATACTACTTCAAACTAAACAGTGACAGAAGAGTAAGGGGCAGAGTTTCAAATTTGTAAAAGGTAAATTTAGGACTGATGCTGGGATATTCTTCGGAGAGATCAATAAATTGAATGGACTTCCATGTATGGTAATAGAGGTTAAAAGCAGTTGGATGTTGTGATAGGGGGACTATTGTGATGAGAGAAGATTGCAGGGTGAATTACCTTTTCTTATTTGCACCGATTTTGTGACGAATACTTTACAGCTAGAACTTGATATTCAGCTCTCACAGCAGACACAGTGACCACTGCAGACTTCCAAATGCTTATTGCTACTGAATACAAGCAGATTTTATTGCATCACTTTTTTGGAAATTAAGACTTCTGTCATGCACTAGCTTTATATAAATCTAGACACTTAATTCAATTACCAGCCGTGAGTTACAGAATGGGTGGGCCGTGAATTGACAGTTCATAACAAAATAACGAAAGCCTGGTTTACTAAAGTTATCGTGCATTATTGCCTTGGGATAGAAATTACTTTTAGGTGGTCATGTGGATTTTTTTTACTCAACTTTCAGCAAATTGGCCCTTTTTAGATAGGTTTAAATTGAAATCAGCCAACCTCAATTTGTTTGGCACTACAGTACTAACATTATAGTCCTAAAGTACATAGAGGACAAAGGAATGAGTCAAATGAGATTTACCCCCGATCTTTAAATTTAGTTTTCCCCTCGCACATGGTTTTCTCCTACCACCTTTCTCCGCTTGCAAACTTGGGCAATTTTTCTTTTGACCGTTTCCTTCCTACGCAGTACACTGCACAGAAGACTGCTTTTGTCAAACCAGAATTAGTGTTTGAAGCAGAGACCATTTCAACATTTAAGAATAGGTGGTTGAAGCACAGTGTGGTCTGTCACATTGAGACAATAATTTTGTCATAATTGAGTCTGATGCTAGATTATGATGAGAAGGAACCCTGGCTTGCCCCAGCCCTGGGACTTTGGCAGGTACTCAAGATGGGAAAAAGGAAGGCAATTTTACCATCTGAATTCATCCATCCAGAAACAACAAAAACCACTATTTATTTAGATAGCACGTAACATAGAATAATGTACCAAGATGCTCCACAGTGGCGTAATCAGATAAAAAAATTGATGTCTAGCCAAAGGAGGAGTGACCAAAAGCTTAGCAAAAGAAATGGGTTTTAAAGGAGGGAAGGGAGGCGGAGAGGTGATGGGCTTTAGTGTGGAAATTCCAGAACTTGGGGTCTAGGTGGCTGAAGACACACAGTGAAGTGTGGGAAATACAGGATGAGACAGTCGAAGGAACGGAGAGTTCTGGGCAATGTTCCCCGCGCAGTGCTCTGCAGGTCCCGCGCAGCTGGTGAGCCGGCTTTTAAATAGAAAAACTGCGCATGTGTGGAATTTTGAATGGTCTGTGCAGCATGTTACTGTAGCCACACGGGCCAAAATAAATTAGAGGGAACATTGGTTCTGGGGTGGGGGGGAGGCATTTGTTTTGGAGCTGGAGGAGGTTAGCGATATGGAGGGACAAGGAATGAAAGGATTTAAAAAATAGCATGAGAATTTTAAATTGGAGACTTTGGTGTATTGGGAGGCCATTGTCGGTCAGCAAGGACAGGGGTGATGGTTGAGTTGGGATATGGTGAGAGTTAGGTTCTGGGCAGCAGATTTTTAGTTGAGCTGAAGTGTACAGAACATGGAAGATGGGAGGTCAGCCAGAAGAGCATTGAAATCGTGAAGTCTCGATGACAAATGCATTGAGAGTTTCAGAAGCATATAGCTTGAGGCAGGTGATTTACAGAGATGGAAGGATATGGGGTCAGAAGCGCAGCTTGAGGTTAAATAGGATGCGGAGGTTGAGAACAGTTTAATTCAATCTGAGACAGTGGTCGGGGAGGGGCATGGATATGGAGTTTGTGGTGGGGGCCAAAGACGATGGCATCACTCTTCTCATGGTTTAAGTGAAATTCAAGCTCTCTCAAAATCGGATGCTGGACAAGAAGTCTGACAACATGGGACAGTGAAGAGGTTGAGAAGCGGTAGAGCTAGATGATCTTAGCTTGTATGTAGAACCCGACCTTGTATTCAGATGATGTTGCCAAGGGGCAGCATGAAGATGAGGAAGAGGATAGGTCTGTAGGTGAGCCCAGAGGTAACCATGCAGGGGTGAGAAGAGAAGCTGTTACTGCAGATGCTCTGGCTATGATTGGGCAGGTAAGAGTGGAACAAAGCAAGGGCAGCCCCACTGAGCTGGAGAACGGAGGAGAGGCATTGAGGAGGATAGTTTTTTTTGACTGTTTCAAAAGGCTGCAGAGAGGTCGATGTGGATAGGAGGAACAATTCACCACAGCCAGAGGATGTCATTTGTGATTTTAATCAGGGCTGTTTCAGTGCTGTGGTACAGATGGAAACTTGATTGGGAAAAACCCCAACCCCCTTCTCCAATATAACTAATGGGTAGATATTTTGCATTTTTAACTTTTGAATTTGGCTATAGACACTGCAGTTCCTGGAGCTGCTCTGTGTGCCAAGCTCTGCAGTAGCACCTACTGTGAGATTCAAATATGATGAAAGGTAGAATTATTTCACTTGATACTTAAGGAACCAGAAATAGGAACTTGCATTTAGGTAGCACATTTCACATTTTTAGGATACTCCAAAGCACTTATCAGCAAATGTATTGGTTTTGAAGTACAGTCACTTGTTTTGTAGGCAGGCATAGCAGCCAATTTGAGCACAGCAAGGTCCTACAAACAGCAGAGACGAATGATAAGATTATCTGTTGGTTGAAATGAACGTTGGCCATGAGAGCTCCCTTGCTTTTCACAGTGTCACGGGATCTTTTACATACACTTGAATAGACAGATGGGACCTTGGTTTAGCATCTCATCCAAAAGACAGCACCTCTGACAATTGTAGCGCTCCCTCAATACTGCACTGAAGTGTCAGCCTAGATTATGTGCTCAAGTCCTGCGGTGGAACTTGAAACCACGTCCTAGGGGCTGTCGGCTTCTTGCAGCTCAAGCTGGATGATCTTTCCATTCCCGGACAAAAGTCACTGGGGTGTTGAAAATTATGCGGTCTCCCATTCTGGTAACCTTGACCACAGTCTAAAGGAGCTGTGAAAAATGTGCCTGCTGCTGACATTGTTGTAGCTAGCTTTGACTGGTATCCATAGTGCAGAGCTGGAGTGCATATACTGCTACTAGAGCCACCAACCTAGAATTTAAACTGCTCCAAAGGCACAGTCCTGCAAAAAAATCAATGAGTAGATAACCAAAGACTCACCTCTGAAACGTTTTAGGAACTTTCATTTAATCTCCTCGGCCATGCAAGATCCTTCTTTGCCTGTAGTTTAGTCTCGTTCCATCAGCTCTTTAGGCTCTAATGAAAAGTACCAAACCATCCACTCCAAGTTACTTAAAGCAGTTGACTTTTTTGGGCTTTGATGAAGCAGAGGAAAACTTTACTTTTTAGAGAGGAGCCCATGGAGCTTAATACTAGGTCCCACTTACTGTGTTATCGTGCCTTCAAGTTGTGTATTTATATCAGAGAAGCTTCAAGATGTGACTGTATACGTGATATATTGATTCGCCTCCTTCAGTTTTCCCATGTTTTTATCTCCCACCATTAATATTGGCATCAATAAAATGATCTTCCAATAATTTAACTTAACTCTATACTAGAGAAAGCCCTTTTCACTTAAACTATTGCAGATTCTTCAATGATATTCCATATGTGGACACCATACAGTAAATTGTCCCATCTGTCATACAGCCCCTGTATTTGCAACAAAAACAAATGGATCATTGAGGGAAGATGATGCCTAGCCCAGATATGTGCCATATGAAGATAGATTTACCAAAACCACTTGGTTAAGCTTATTCATGAGCAAGTGGTGGAAATTTTGGTAGTGGCCCAAGCCCCAATAACATCTGGACAACTCCCTTGTTCACATGCATGATATATTAGAGAGTAAAAATTATTGGAATAATCAGCAATTGATGCTTTTAATAGACTAGTGCAGTGTTCTTGCTAAGGACTTAACTTCCCATAAACCTTCAGGCAAAATCCTTTTAAGGGAAATGTCATGTTTTGGGGACCAATTTGAATAGGATTGCAGAATTTCAAGTAAAACACTCCCCAGTACTGCATGAAAACAGTATTTAAAAATATTTTTCCTAGAATGTGGGCAACACTCAAAGCAGTATTTATTGCCCATTTCTCAGGGATTCATGTGTGGGCCAGACTGGGTAGGGTGGCAGGTTCCCTTCCCTAAAGACAATTGATTGCATTTTTACAACAATTTGTGTTTTTTTTCTCTGCTCACCTACAAATTACCCAATTTAATGAATTCCATTTCACACCTTGCTATGGTTGATTTGAACTCATGGCATCTGGGTTTCTAGTTCAGTGCCATAGGCTACTGCACCCTGAGAGATTAGTGACTGTCGACCTGTAAATCAGTATTTTAGGAATCTTAAAGATTCAAGAAGTAACCTTATCAGCACAAAGCTCCCCCAATCGGCCTCATGTCAGCGTCCAAACTGTTCACCTTCAGTAAATGGCTGTCAGTAATTGCAACCTTTCTCTGATTCTGGCAGCTCCCTAATCCAGGGATTAGTCTTGCCCCATGGCAACATTGCAAATTTAGGAAGGTGGCCAGAGATCCTTTTGCAGCAGAAACTTTATACTTGGGTAAAGAGTGAGGCAAGAATGATCATCAGGTCTCAAAAGAAAGTGCTACTGTCTTTTAATGCCCCAGCAGTGACGAGCACTTCCTCAGTGGCATTTTACAGACAAGTGGGACTTTTACTGGGTTAGAGAGTCACTTTTGAACATTATTGTCTACCTTCAATAGGTGCCCCTGAGATTCATGGAGGAGCTTTTTCCTTGAAGGTGGAAACTTAAAACTGTTCCTAGGCCATTAGAGAAGGTTTTAGTAGATTGTGTACTTTCTGAGCCTGCTGTTTGGACAGAGCGATGTTTGACTCCTCTCAAACAGAAGGATCTTGAACAACTTTATCCTGAAGGAATTGTTGAAGATGGTAACGTTCATACAATTAATTTTGTCATTAAGCGCTGGACATTGAATACTGATCGTGGAATTTGATGTTGGGATTCAGGAATCTCCAAGTAATTGAAACTTAATCTAAAGGGACTAACTACCAGTAAAAAGTTTGTTATAGTTGTACTATGGCCACATCCTGGGCCAAAGGACCTCCATGCTATCTGCAAACCAGCTACATTGTATAAATTATGTGCTCTACAGTTTTGCTGTCTTCATTTGACAGCTGGAATGATGAACACTTTGGCACTGACATGCCTAGTTTAGTTTTAATAGAGCTGCAGAGGTTTCTACTTTTGCATAATCTATTTATTAAATGTATACAAGTTCATATAGCCATCAATGATGAAGCATAACACTATATCGAAGGTGTAAGGCAATACAGGCTTATAAAAACTAACGGGTGAACTTCACAATTGCAACGTTAATGCTTTAACCATAACGGGGCAGCACGGTGGCATAGTGGTTAGCACTGTTGCCTCACAGCACCAGGGACCCGGGTTCAAATCCGGCCTCGGGTGACTGTCTGTGTGGAGTTTGCACATTCTCCCCGTGTTTGCGTGGGTTTTCTCCGGGTGCTCCGGTTTCCTCCCACAGTCCAAAGATGTGCAGGTTAGGTTGATTGGCCATGATAAAAAATTGACCCTTAGTGTTAGGGGGGGATTAAATACGGGGATAGGGCTTGGGTGGGATGGCTGTCTGTGTAGGGACCGGGTGCTAGGGTTTGGATGATCAGCCATGATCTCGTTGAATGGCGGAGCAGGCTCGAAGGGCCGAATGGCCTACTCCTGCTCCTATCTTCTATGTTTCTATAACACCCACCATGGATTATGGACCCTGTGGCTACAATTTTAATTGTATTTGCTGATTATAATTGTAGTGCCCATTTTATACCACTAGAGAGCAGCACAGTACTTTCTAGTACAGGTCCACAATCCCTTATCCGCAATTCCAAAATTCAAAGCTCTGAAAACCGAAAGTTTTTTCGTGGAGCGTCACTCAGTGGGAAGATACTTAAACGGATAGGAAAATGGTTCAGATTTCTTGTGCTTTAAAAAAAAAACTGACCCTTAAATGTTCACAATACTTGTTGTATTCATACTTTGTATAAATTGTTGCACTGAAATATTGTATATTTTGTTCGATGTGGCTTGTTTCTTTCAATGCGCGGTATTTCCAGTGTAAAAGCTTGAGCAGCTTGCACGGGAGTTTGCAGATTACTGCGTGGCCGTGTGCAACTTTGAGGAAACATTGCTGTTAACTCTTTCTTTATAGTAATCTGGTTACCTAGCCAGGTTTGCATCCATCACTAGTGGTGTAGTTGTAGGGTAAACCCAACGGCTGCCTCTTGTCCATTTATAAGCATCATCCGTTCTGAAATCCGAAAAATTCCAAATTCCGAAACACATCTGGCCCCAAGGGTTTCGGATAAGGGATAGTGCACCTGTACAACCACTACTCGTTACATTTCTATAGTGCTCTTAATATAGAAAGAGACATCTTAAAGTTCTTTACAAGATGGTGGCTAGTGAGTGGATACTGTCTGGAGGAATGGAAGGGAGTCAGTAGTAATCAAAAGCACAGTTGAAGAGAATGGACTTGGAGGGAGGTGTCCAGTTGGAGATGTGGAAGGAAGAAATTTAAGAGGGTGGGTGCAACATGGTTGAGGAAGTGGCAATCTATGCAAGAACAGAAGCAGGAAATAAGAACTGAACTAGAGGGTGCATGTTAGAGGTATCGGCTAGAAAAGGTCACCTGGGGTGAGGATGTAAACCGTAGTTGATTCTCTGGGAAGCCTGTGGAATTTGAAGCTAGATACTGTAGATGTTGGCCTCAGTGCAAGGTTTGGGCTGGACCACTCTGAGCGACTTGTAGTTTATGGATGGTGAAATAGATTAGTATTTTGATGGCACAAGTGGGGCTGGAGTCGGTGAAGATCAAAGAAAGGTCTTTTTGACTGGATTTGGGGGAGTAAGCTGAGTTCAGGGTTGTGTGTCATTCAAGGTTCTGTGTCTCTGGGTTCAGATGGCTGCCAGGGGGATTGATGAAGCTGAGGCTTGAGGACTTCAGGTGTTTGCCGCAGCTGAAGATTTGGTTTTGCTGATATGCTGAAGGAAGTTATGATTTATTGAAGTCTTTAATATCTGGTAGATAGTTGGAGACAATTGCAATAGACAAGGGGTCAAGAAAGGAGCTGGTGAGGTAGAGGTGGGTTTCATTAGCATTCGTAATTTTGGATAGCTATGCCAATGGGTAGCATATAAATGATGGTGAGGGTCAAGCGTGGAACCTTGGGGTACATCAGAGGTGTCTGCAGTCACGAGAGGCAAAACCTTTTGAGATGTATTGTCTATGGTATAGCAAATAGAGAGCAGTACCACATATTGTAGATACTTGAGGGGTATGGTGAGCTGATGTCAGTGGAGAGGTTGGATGGTGAGGAACAATAAGAGATGGTTGCAGTCTCGTAGGATGGTGTTGACTTTGATCAGTACCGTGGGAATGACGGAAACTAGATTCGAGGGTTTGAAGAAAGAATGATGGAAGAGTTGTTGTAAAGCAATGACATGTTCCAGAACTTTAAAAAGAAGGGGAAGGTTGAAGATGGGGCAGTAGTTGGTGACAGTGGGGGCTGGGGGAAACATTTTATGTAGCAGAGGAATGAAAACTGAAATTTGAAAAGATGCAGCAACCAATGTCCCCTGTAAGCTGCACTGCCTCCTGTGCGGCCTGCCTCCCCCAATGCGTGGCCCATTCAAATTTTTGCTCATGCGCAGTATCTACAATGGAAAAGACAGGAGCGGCCTGCGCGGGACCTTGCAGGTGACTGCGTGGTCACGCACCTTAGTGGGGACATGGTAGAGACTGAGCTAGAGGGCAAGAACAGTACTTTAAATGCCATACCAAGCAGACTTCTATTGCTTTATGCTAGAATATTGTATATAAACTTTGCTACTTGTTTAGGATAAGATAAATCCCTTTTTTTTCATGCCATGCAGCCCAGTGCAAGGCAAACCAGGTACTGAGTTGCTTTAGCAGAGACAACTACAGATCAAGAGAAGTTATATTAGCCACTGTTTAGACTCCATCTAGAATGATGTACAGTAAAAGTCACAGTACTGGGACTCAGGGCTGTTCAATTAATGAAGAAAGGATTGGTCTTGTTCTTGTTGCCAAGGAGCAGACATCAAGGTAATCCAATAGAAATGTTCAAAAATTATGAAAGGGATTGATGGTGATCCAAATTGTTTTTACTTTTAAAAAGTTCAAAAACTAAGACATTAAAAATTAAATGAATAAGGAGTTCAGGCAGATTTGGTTTACCCAATGAGTAATAAACATGTGGAATAAGTTAGTCGGAAAAGTAGCTGAACCACATGGTATGAATGGTTTGAGATCATTTGATGAATTTCTGGAGCTCGAGGTGGTAGAGAGAGACCAGAGGAAGCTGGAATTGATGCTCCAAAAAGAGACCGGCTTGTTGGGGCAAACTGCATTTTTCTGTCTCTGAAATCTTCTGTGCGCAAGCAATATTTTTGAAAAATGATAATGTCCGTACACTGAATTTGATTTGCTGTAGCTGATCTGTTCATTACAAGTAGCAGAATATGGCTGGTATGCATAGTCTGCTGCATTGCAGGTTGTAAAAGCGGTTGCTCTTTGTCTTTGCAGGTTGAAGAGATGGTGCAAAATCACATGCAGTACTCTCTCCAGGATGTAGGTGGTGATGCTAATTGGCAGTTGGTGGTAGAAGAGGGAGAAATGAAGGTAAGGCTTTTTTGCATTTGCCTGAAGTATTTAAAACTCAGCCAATTTCTCTTGTAGGTAGAATTTTTTTCTCAACTTGTGTTTTTGATCAAGGTAAGATCCACCCCTTACCTTCAATAGGTATGTAGTTGAGACTAATACCTATTTGTGAGCATAGCTACCATTTAAAGCCCATAGCTGAAGATTAACCTAATCAACCATAGTCCTCCATTTTGTGCAGGTCTACAGGAGAGAAGTAGAAGAGAATGGGATTGTCTTGGATCCTCTCAAAGCAACACATTCTGTCAAAGGAGTTACAGGACATGAAGTATGCCATTACTTCTGGAATGTTGATGTTCGCAATGATTGGGAAAGTAAGAATATTTCAGATTAATTTCAAATTAGTTTATTAAAGTTATCTCAATATTTTGAGAACTTATGGATAGATCAGTAGCAGATATATAGTTTCTGACAGTAACAGCAGCACTTGTAAAGGTGCCATATTTGTTTAGGATATAATCGTGTAGTGTAAGGCCCATAGGCTGAATGTGGCCTGCCTATTTCTTTTAATGCCAGTTAATACTGGCAACGTATTGACTTGTTGAACATTCCAAAATGATGAGTCCTGCCTAGCTGTGCAGGCACTTCCTCTTTTGAGACTGAGAGCCGTGTTCAAGGTACAGATGTGCTTTTAGCCACTTGACTAGAAGTGAACTCGGTGGAATGCAGGAACGATGATTCATGGCCACAGAGCACGGCTTACTTGTGTAAAACTGCAATCCATTTCCTTAGTATATTGGACCACAGTTTGCTCTCAAAATAACATTGAGGCTAATGGCATTCGCTGTTATTTAAGCGTAAATGGTACAGCAACTTCAGACAAGGAGCAGATGTGCAGTTAAGCTCAAAATAGGCAGCAGTTGCTGTCCGAGTTGCACCACTCCATTAGCTTTACGAAAACGGTATTTCGATGTCTGCCTCGCCATTGAAATGCATTGAATGGCGCGAAGTTGCTGTATTGGCGCAGTAGATATGAACTAAACTCCGCACAGTAAGTCAAGTCTGGTCCATTCCAGTCTAAGTACCCTTTTAATGACATGATCAGTGTTAATTACTGCCAAACAACAGTTCTGGCACTGAAAATGAATTATTAAGTGTTGTGTCTCATTCTTCCGGGTATTAATTGCTGTTGGATTTTTTTTTTAATGTAAAATTTTAAATGTGAATTTTTTACACTTCCTTTCTGTCTTTTTTTTTCTCTCTATCCAATCTTTCTTTCCCCCTCTTTTTCTGTACCTGATTTGACATTGAATTCACCCACTCTAATTTACACTTGCTTCTCAGTCCTTGCGCTGTTAATTTCACAGTCCTTCAGTCTGATTGGTTAAGGAGATGCACAGTTGCTTGCCCTGTTCACTCGGGTTTCAGATGCCTGGTTTCCCTCGCTACGCTGTTATCAGCTTGCGCTTTCAGCAACCTGCCTCGCAAAATCTTTTAGAACCTAAACATGCAAGGGCAAGTCTAACTAAGGGCAGACACCATTAGAAACCCCGCTACAGCAAAATCTGGTCTATTATCTCTGATCCTTCAGGTCTACCTGGCCTTTCCGGCCTCAGACTTGCATTTCTCTAATGCCGTATCATATTTTTGTATGCAGTGAATTACTCTGAAGACAGTTTTTGGTTGAGGGAAGAATGTTGGCCAAGGCCTGTAAACTCCCTGCTGTTATTCAAATGTAGCTAACACCCACCTGAACTACTGAAACAGGCAGATGGGGCCCTCTCTATCATCTCACCCGAGGGGCGGCACCTCCGGCAGTACTGCGAAAAAATGTCAACCTGAATTATCTTGTTCAATTCTTGGAAATCAGGCCTGCCCCATTGCTCTGCTAAGATGTGGCCATGCATCTTGTCCCAGACTACGCCTTTAGCCAACTGAGGAGTTTCCCATCCCCCGTAGAGTGATGGCTGGATAGGAACTAATTAGAGTAGGATTGTGTTTTAGATTGAAATATTGACACTTTGTTGGTGCAAATAATTTTAACTTCATATAATCAATGTTTATAACTTGCATTTTATTAGTATTGTGTGCTTCATGATCCCAGCAAGCTATTTTTTCTCATCAAAAATTGTGAATATGCTTTAATAACCTGAACAAGAACTTGCATGTGTCTAAATTAACTAGAATTTGCAACTTGTCTAAATTATTGCAGTTTCTGTGGTTCCAGATTCAAGAGTATGAACATTTGATTTTTATTTTTTGCTTGACCAAGTGTGGGTCTTTTGAAACAAATGTGTATGTTAACCTTTATGATGTGTTCATCTTGTCAAATTGTTTAGCACATGCACTCGAGCTAGGGCGTTTCTTTAAACAAAAGAAGCAAAAATAAAATAAGTACAGATTTTAACAAATCAAATAAAATTGGAAAAACAACCAAAATGAACTAAAACTCTAATGTAGAACGCAATATAAAATTGTAGAGCAAGCGTATTACGTCGCATAAAAGTTTGAATCACGTGTTATCTGCTGTTGAAATACCAAAAATGCTGCATTCTGGGCAGTATTTTCCTTTGCTCAGAGTTCTGTACACCAGTCGCTAACGTCTTGCTTTTCCACAGGAGTAAGGGGTCCCCACCCCAATCTTGCAGCTTTATCTAATTTCAGAAGCAGCTGTTGATTTTACTTTTATTTAAACCTGTACCTATATTTACAATCAACATCTTATTATCTTGCAATCTTATTTTCCATGTTCTAAGTATCCATTCATTTATATGTAGTGAATGTATCCATTTATACTCCACAGCAACCATTGAAAACTTTCATGTGGTAGAAATTCTATCAGATAATGCAATTATCATCTACCAGACACACAAGGTATGTACTCTGTTTTTTAGATAGTAAAACATTACAGATGGCGACTTGATGTAGTGCAGGAGTGTCCCAAGTTTCTGGGCTGTTCCCTGTGGGCCAGATATATTAAATCAGTGTGCCATTAAATGGGGTTATGTTTGTAACCGCTAGAACAGAGGCTTAAGACTAGCTGCCAGTCCACTCTCCCTTACCATGGCATGCAGATCGCTCAAATTTTGACTTGATTAGTAGGTCAGGTTTGCTTTATAATCCATGTGTTTGGGTTAGGAGGTAAGCGTATTGTTCCATTCTTGAGATCTTCCAGTTTGGCTAACCAATAACTCATCATGATCTTTCAGTTGCAAATTGTGCTTCTGCCTTGCAATGAAAACCAGAATAGTGGCTCTGTTTTCACCAGGAAAAGTGGCACTTACCTGATATTCTGTTAATTGTCTTGAGACTTCATTGGAAATCAGTTTTGTTGGTACTTTCATGTCTGATGTATCAAATTTTCATAATGGTTTGTGAATGTTACTGTTGATTCTTTCTGTCTGGAAGACTCTTCCTCAAAGAACTGATGGATTTATGTGCACTGGCTGAATTGACCTTGAGAATAAAATTGTCATATGGTGCACATGCCACCCACACAAATCCTTCCAGGAAATAATCTGTTATCCATGAATGGTAAGTTGTTTTTAAAGGGGAGAGAGGTGGCAAGTTGTATGTGCTGCATATGTGGCAGTCCCTGGGGAGTTAGTACAATCCGCATCATTCCTTTCTCTGCTTAAAAGGCAGAACCCCAACAAAACTTCTTAACATATAAATGCTGTGTCCATCTATAGTTACTTTTAAATTTCTCAAGTTATTTTTTCTGTGGTTATCTTAGCTGAACCTTTTGAGATAAACTATAGAGTGACATGTGTAGCCAGTTCACTGTGATACTCTGCCCAGAGAATAAATGATCTAGTAGTAATATTTAAAGCTGAAAGCTTCATCATCTTCAAAAAAGAGTTATTAAAACAATAAATATGTGGGTCGGCAGTGGTTCAAATTGTAAGTAGTTCCCAAAATCAGAACACCCCTTTTATATGTAGCTGTATGTATTTCAACAGACCACAGGCACAAAAGATGCATACTGAACACATTTGATACTGTACCCAACAAACTATCATGCTGGAATTAGAATACAAAATGGTGTCTTTGGAAAGGGTAGCAATCCTCTCTAGTTAGAAGCATGAATAATGGGTCATATTCAGTGAGACGATTAGAAAAGTCAGTAACAGTATTCATTTTCATTTAGGTGATTTTCAAATGTGAAATTATGTCAGTTGCATTATATTGGGGACTTGATAGCTTGCTGTTGCTTAGCCAGATTTTTTCCTGTTTTTCAGAGAGTTTGGCCGGCTTCTCAGAGAGATGTGCTTTATTTGTCTGCAATTCGAAAAGTTCCAGCTACAAATGAGAATGATCCAGATACATGGCTTGTCTGCAATTTTTCTGTGGAGCACGATAATGCTCCTGTAAGTGTCTGTCTCCATAAAGATTTTAATGACAAAATATACTGAGCTACTTGTAGGTAATGGAGCTGAAGGGTAACTGAGCACATAGAGAAACATTGCATTGCACAATTTTATTTTCGTGTTAAAATGGACAAATACTGGAATTCACTTGGGCTATTGTGTAAAGATTTGTTCACTGAAGTAATTGCTAATAGTTCTATTTTGTACCTTTTGCACTAACTTATTGCTGTGCAAGTTCAAAATGGTCATGTGTTTCTACACCTATTTAACAGCAGAATAACAGATGTGTGCGTGCCAAAATAAACATTGCCATGATCTGCCAGACACTAGTAAGCCCTCCAGAAGGGAACCAGGCAATCAGCAGGGACAACATCCTATGCAAGATCACATATGTAGCCAATGGTAAGTTTCAGTCTCCACATTCTGCTGAGTTTATAATCAAGTGTACTGCTGCAAGGAGTTGCTCCTTCCTGCTCCAAGATGCGGTGAAGGAAGTCAGATGGGAATTTCTCAAAGACCACTCGAGTGCCTCCTGGTGGGTGGCTAACAGCACCTTCAGTATTCTGGGCGTATCCTCTAAATTCAGGAGATGTGTGGTTAGGTGAAGCAACATTAGGAACAGGAGTCGGCCATTCAGCCCTCGAGCCTGTACTGCCATTCTGTTAGATCATGGCTGATATGTACCTCAATTCCATTTACCTGCCTTTGCCCCATATCCCTTGATACCCTTATCCAATAAAAATCCTGCATATTTCAAATGACCCACATTCACAGCCTTTTGGATGAGAGTGCCAGATTTCTACTACCCTTATGATTTAAAAAAAAAAAAAATGTACTTCTGATTTCACTCCTAAATGGCCTACCTCTAATTTTAAGATTATGCCTTGTGTTCTGGATTCCCCCAACAGAGAAAGTAGATTCTCTGTACCTACTCTATTGAATCCCTTTATCATTTTAGACTCCTCAATTGGATTGCCCCTCAACTTTCTTAACTCAAGAGAATACAACCAATTTTATGGAACCTGTCCTCATAATTGAGCCCTTTAAGCTCCAGTATGATTCTGGTGAATCTGCAATGTACCTCCTCACCCCAGCTACAGCCAATATATATTTCCTGAGCTGCTGTGCCCAGAATTGCACACCTTACTCCAGATGAGTTGTGAGCAAGGCTCAGTACAACTGAACTATCATTCTATCACTTTTGCATTCTAGCCTTCTTCAGATAAAGGCCAAGATTTCAGGAGCCATTTTTGATCACTTTTTGTACCTGTGCACTAGCTTTTAGTGATATGTGTACATGGACACCTAAATCCCCTTTACTCCTCTACAGTCACAAGTCTCTCACCATTTAGAAAATATTTTGGTTTGTCTTTATCGGATCCAAAGTGAATGACCTCACACTTCCCACATTGCTCTCCGTGTGTCACTTTTTTGTCCACTTACTTAGTCTGTCTATGTTACTTTGTAACTTCCTGCTCCCATCTACACAACTTACCGTGTCTCCGAACTTAGTGTAATCTGCAAACTTGGATGCGTAGCTCTCGGTTCCTTCACCAAGTCATTATATGGTGAAAAGCTGAGACATCAGTACAGATTCCTGAGGAACACTGTTTGTCACATCCCACCAATCAGAGAGCAAACCTTTTATCCCTACTGTGTCACCTACCTCCCAACCAATTACCAACCCATATCACAAGTTAATCTCTAATTACATATGCTCTACACAACATTCATAAACATTCCCCTATCCGCCATACTTGTGACCACTTCAAAAAAAAATAAATAAATAAATAACTAGATTAGTCTGTGGTTGGTAGTATGTAGTTTGGTCTGTAGTTACCTGGTTTCTCCCTTCTTAAATAATGGAGTGACAATTTGCAATTCTCTAATCCAAACCTAGAGAGCTCTGTGGTAACAGAGAAACTAAGCGCTCGGGTTCACTGCAGGGCATAAATGGGATCCTTGGCTGTTAGGTGATTCCTCTGCTGGCACGATCAATTTAGATTGCTAAAAATCAGTTGGGAAGCAATTCTGCTATTAGCTGCAGGGTTTTCACATGAGCCTCAGAGTTGTCAACTATTGAGGCAATTTTTATGCCTTGCAGTGACATACTTTGGTCAAAGTGGCACAGCCACTTCTCAAGGAGCTTGTCCAATCCATTTTTTTTTTTTTCTTCGATTCACCACCTACCGTTATGTTTTGGGAAGAGAGCACACACTCTGCGGTGGGTGCGGGGGGGTGGCGGGGTTGAAGAAAGAGAAAGGGGGTTGAAAGGAGGGGACAGTTACAATTGGCTACTGTGTTGTAAAAGGTGCAAGCTCGAAGCCCTTGACTGAGGCTGGAGAGGCAGAACATCTTTGTGTATGGGGGGGTGGGGTCAAAGTTAAATCTGGGTTTTCTTCCAGGAAAATAAAATGTCCAAACAAATGGGGGCAGGGGGGAAATGTATATAATCTGCAGGATACAGGCCAGAGCTACAACACCACAAACATGAGGGACCAAATTTTGCTCTCTATCGGTGAGGCTAATGGCGCTCCTCATATTTATGCGTAAATTGTACAGCAACTTCAGGTGAGGAGCAGATGTACAGTTAAATGCCAATATCCAAAAGTTGCTGTCCGTCTTGCTCCGCTGTTAGCTTCGTGAAAACGGCATTTCGCTGTCTGCCTCACAATTGACACATATTGAATGGCGTGAAGTTGCTGTATTTACAAACTAAACTCGCCACAGAAGGTTAAGTCTTGTCATTACAGGTGTAAGTACCCATTTAATGATGTGGTAAGTGTTAATTACTGCCAATCAACTTTTTAGCGACTATTAGAAGTGTGGAGTCTCATTCCTTCAGATATTAATTGTTGGAGATTTTAAAAATGTGTTTTTTTACTTTTCCTTTCTCTCTTCTCACTCAATCCAATCTTTCATTCCCTCTATTTCTCTTTCTGTACCTGATTTGACATTGAAGTTACCCACTCTAATTTACACTTCTTTCTCTGTCCTTATGCTGTTAATTTCACAATCCCTCAATCTAATTGGTTAAGGAGATACACAGTTGCTTGCCCTGTTCACTCATGTCTCAGATACCCTGTTTCCCTCACTGTGACACTATCAGCTCGCATTTTCAGCAACTTGCCATGCAAAAAATTTTTAAAAACCTAAACATGCAAGGGCAAGTCTAACTTACGGCAGATGCAGTTAAATGCCCTGCTACAGCAAAATCTGGGCCGAGATATTTTTGGTATTCAAACTTACCAACTTTCTTTTGTAGTCCTCCAGCATTCTAACACAGTCTGTGACTGTAATTTGATGCTTAGCTCTTTTCCAATTGAAGAATTTTTCATTGAAAGCTAGCATTCTGCTTAGCTGCAGCTTGTAAAAAGGCCAGTTTTATTTGCATTAAAGATGCCATTGGCCTTATAACCAGATGAAAATTTCAGGATTTTTATTTTGCTCGCCAATTGTCACCACTTTCTGTAGGAATATTGCTTGCTTCCCCATGTATGGTGGACCTGGGCTTAAATATGTGGTGCTGCTTGAAGCAGCACACCCACAATGCAGAAACAGGGTTGCTTCCAAATTCTTTGAAGTCATTCATCTTTTTCAGCAAGATGAGATTGGAATGCCCAGGAAGATTAGCTGTTCTGGCCTGCTTGAACCAGGCTAAATTCAGGAAAGATGTCACTGGTTCTTTCTTTGTTCTTAGTAAATCCTGGAGGATGGGCACCAGCATCAGTACTTCGAGCAGTTGCAAAACGTGAATATCCCAAATTCCTCAAGCGTTTTACGTCTTATGTGCAGGAGAAAACTGCAGGCAAAGACATTCTATTCTAGTATCTAGAGGTATGCTATAACATTAACCAGTTATTTTTTTTGAAGTGTCATTAAAACGGTTCAAGCCCGGTATTTAGTGAAAGTGCCTGAGAGCAAACATTTCAATATTTTGCCACAACATCCTCTCTTAAGACGATAGTAAAATACTGCAGATGCTGGAAATCCGAATCGGCAAGAAATTCTATTTCTCACGGATGTTGCCTGGCCTGCTGAGTTTTTCCAGCATTTTCTGTTCTCTCTTAAGACTCTGGTTTCAAGCTGTTGAGTATAGTTTTGTTGCCACTAGACAAATTCCAGACCACACCGCTTAAATGTTCACACCTTGTAGTAGGAGGCAGAATTTGTGGCTAACAATTGTGGGATCGATGGTATCGCCGAGTACAATCTTCATCAGATCATTGCAATTGAATGTACCTCAGGAAATCATTGCATAATCAGGAGGTACAATTGCTTTAAAATTGTGGTCTCGGAAGACAAATTTACTGAGTGAACTATGGCTGCAGGGTCCATGTCTGGCTTGCAAGCATAATAGTCCCTCCCTCAGGATGCTGTGGATTAGAGGCAGTCTGTGGTTGGAACAACACTCTTCCTGGTTTATGAACTCAATCTTAGCAGTTTAAATGCTGTTTTTCAGGTAATGAGTCTGCAGCACGAATAGGTTGCAGTTTCTTGAGTGCATTCCATCAAGAGAAGAATGAAATATTGACTCACAATTTGCTCAGAAATAGCTCTCCTCACAAAGAATGAATAATTCAGAACATTGTATCCAACAAAAAAAGAGAAATAAGAGGAACATTCTATAATGAAATATCTTGTAATGGATTTCAGGATGTTGGGAGCAAGAATGTCCTACATTGGTGTCCCTTTTGTTCATGAAAGCATTTTTAATTTTAAGGAAGTTTGCAAGTACTATGTTTAAGCAATAGTCCTAAAAATATTTAAGCATACGATCTTGTGTCTTTAGTGTTCAGCATGGATTTGCTGCTGTTTCTACCATGCTTTCTCCAGTGAACAACGTATAGAAGCAACGATGTCCTCCTGCACTCAAGGATTACAGTGACTCTGAGCTGGTGCATTGAATTTCCAACATCCTTCCCTCTCGCAAGGCCAGCCCCGGTTCACAGCCTGCACCCAACTGATGTAGGCTGTCATTTTGCATCTGTGGCTGATTGTTCAACACTGTCTGTGCTCTGTTCCATTTTAGTGCATCAGTGTGTAATTCATCTGTATGTGCAGCTCATACAGCTGTTTACAATTTGACCCAGCAACATTTTTTTACAAAACAATCACATTTTGGATCAAAAACAATAGGTTGATGGCTTTAATTGTTAAGATAGCATGTTTGTTAATGTAGGCCTGCATAATCATGGCCAAAATTTCAACATTGCAACAAACAAAACCTAATTTGTGATCTTAAGTTGCACAAATGTTAGCCATCTTTGGGGTCTACAGTAGGGTGTAATTTCTTTAAGTCTTACTTGAGTCTTGCTAATTAGCGTTCTATAATCACTGAACTCATCACATTCTTTTACTGGTCAGTTCTAAAACCAGTGTCCTTGTTTCTTACTTTGAAACTAATTTCTTGTAAAACTAGTTCAGGGCTGTCTATGCCCTTTGACCTCTGGCATTTGCCCTTTCTCTTTCTTACTATCTCCTATGAAGAACATACAGTTTTGATGGAGATTTTGAAAAGCTTTATTTCTGTTTTGTTTACAAACTATATTTCTACTGCATTTTTAGTTTGTATATTTGTTACATATATATTTTGTGTTGTAATTGAAAGTTCCGAAATCTTTAAGATGGTGGTATGGGCTGGAAAGGGGATTACTTGAAACATGTCAAATAAGGATTTTTCATGTTGAAATAGATTGGTGTTCTAGTCATGACCAGTGTAGACATATCGTCGAAAGATGAATGACTGACTGTTTTAAGCAATATTGATGGAGGAGGTGTGCATTATTGTGAATAAGGTACGCCGGCTAAGTATAGCTGATAGGTGAAGCCCATTGCATAAATCTTTAGTGCACTACTTTCAAAGTGTACACCTTCCCGTTCATTAATGCAATTGTGCAAAATCTGTTCTGAATCGAATTAAGTGCTGTTCCTGATGACTGATCAGCGGAACTAGCCAGTTGTATTTCTGGAATAGATTGACATGCTCTTGAAATGTGTTGCTATGTGGAATGGATGCATCTGAAGAACTTCAGTTCCCATGAAATTCTGTGCAGTGAGATCTTCTTTTCTTCCTGTTGGTTTCAAGATAGTGCTGCGCTGTTACTGGATGCAGCTAAATTTTTACACTTGATTTTCAGGACTGCTGGATTATAGAAATCTTTTGTCTTAAAAGTTGTGCACATTGCACACAATTTCCCTCCTATTTCGCAACAAATAGACTTGATTTTTATTTTAGTAAGTCTAATGTTTAGAGCTGCCACAGATCCTTTTATATTGTTAATAACTGATGATACAACCAATATGATGTAAGCAAATTAATATCAATAATGTGACCAGCAGACTTTATTTTTGCAGCACAATACCACATCACTCACTACATTGTATATATTAAAACAGCTTCAAATGTAAAAGTGCCTAAATTTGAGGAATGGTTATGTGATCAATAGATTGTATCGATGCATTATAATAGAACCCATACTTGACTAGGCTTCTATGTTGAGGATTAATTTAGAACACTTTATATTTACATTATACCTGAACTTCTAGGCTATACCTAAAAGCAATCCAACAGTTTATAAAGAAAAATCCTCTGATCAGCTCCATATTTCAGCAAACACCACTCATATCTACATTTAAAATGAATATGTGGTAAATAGCTATAAATCAACAGGAAGAAAGTTTTGCTTGACTGAATGCAGGGGTTTTATTTCAATTAGACCAAAAGAACTGGTTATATATAGCTAGTGTTACCAGTGAAATCCAAAAATCTAGATATATGGTTCATTTTGGCATTGAGGGAATTTGGGAATAGTTAATGCCAGCCAGTTGAGGCATCATATTATAGAGGATTCTTTTTGGACTCCAGTTCAGTCTACTTTAGTTGGCAGAAATGTGCTGCTTGATGAGGATATGATGAAATTAATTTCCACAAAGCGCTTCCCTAAGTAGCAGTTATGATCCAGAAGATCAGACTATATGAAGGAGATTTCTTCTTTAGTGGAAATGCTCCCCCAATGGTTAACTGGTTCGATTTCTCAGACACTGTTCCCTCCCATTTTGCATAACCGAACCGTTTGTCTTCGGTGTGAGCTTTAGCAGGATCAATGCTAATTGTACTTGCAAGACAAAGCAATTCCCCATCACATTTGATCAATTTTATGTAAAGTTAATATTCCAGGTACTTGTATTAAAACAAACTTGTAAGTCAGATATTTTAAAATGTTAAACTGGGTAGTGTGTGGCTTCTTTGTGTCAGTTTAGAGGCTGGTGGCATTGAAAAGCGATTTTGGAGCTAGCTCCCAGTGCTTGCTGTTCATCACAAAGGAGCAGTGTTGGGTGGAGTGCAGCAAGTGAGGCTTAGCATTGCAATATCACATATTGGCACCTAAACTTTAAAGCAGTGCAATAATGGTAACTCTGGGATGTTAACCACTGCTTGGTAGTATTTTAGAATTTTTATGTTTCAAGCAATGGGGAATATTTGTGTTTTGGGGATATGATCACACACAAAACCACCATAGGGCCTTATTCCAAACTGTTGTTTGGGTCAAGCATTGGTATGATGAGTTAGATAAATTCATCACTCTGCTGATGGGAGTAGGTTCAGTCTCCATTTTGATCAGTTCTTTAGTTTTTGTGCTAATTTGGATCATATCTTTCTTTGTGGAGAAACTTACTTTCATCTGTCCTGCACTGTAGTTATGCCTTTCAATTGGGCACAAATTGCAAGTCATGGAAGCAGGTCTACCTTTAGACTAGAAATATGGAAATTGATGCCAAATTGCACAAATGAGCCCTATACTGGATTCAAAGTAAACATGAAATTCAATAGCTTAGACCCAGGTGTTTGATAATGTTGGGTTTTTTCAGCAACTGTATTGATTTCAGTTTACTTAAAACCCCTTGCATTCAACACTGAGCAATCTAGAAAGTTTGAGCATAGGTTTTATTGGGAAATTGGTGGGGGGAAAAAACAGTAAATTTTGATTGAATACCCCAAATGAAAACTGTTGTATACCTGACTAACTTATCAATGGGAACTTTAGCAACAGTCCAGGTTAAAAACCTGTTACTGGTTTGAATTAAGTTAACTTTTTTAATAAATTGGGAAGTTTACGTGTATAGAACTTGATATTGTTAGTCGCAATTGCACTAAATGTGAAGTAATTTTGAAATTATTCTGGTATAAAGTGATTACACTAAAAGAGGCAGTTGTAAAGTATTGAAACTTCTCTGGAATGTAAAAACACGTCAATTACAGGTTGAAATATGGACTTCTATCAAAATATATTGAGTGTAGAATGTGGTAAGAGATTTGTTTTATGAAAGCTTTATATCCTGATTTAGCTTTGTGTACAGCAAAACACTGGTTAATATGTGTCTGTGATGTTGGACTGTAAAACAGTTTTTCCCAATCAGCAATGTGTAAAGATCAGTTTATAAAGTTTAGTTCCTCCATGTTATCACAAATTAAAATCCAGTATTTAAAAAGTGAAAAGTATTAAAACATTATAGAAGATCTTGAGTATTTTGTGTTCTTTGAAAATGTTGATTATCTTTAATCGGTAAAATTGTTGTAGCACTTTCAATATAACTTAAATGCACTTTGTGTTCCTCAGTTTGCTGCACTGCTCCCTCATAAATAAGGGTGAAATGATTATTGATGGGTAATAAAAGAAAGAGCTTGCATTTATATACTGTAGCGCCTTTCATGACCTCAGGGCGTCGCAAAGTGCTTTCCGGCCAATGAAGTACTTTTGAAATATAGTCACTGTTGTAATGTAGGAGACACAGCAATTGTGCACCGCAAGGTCCCACAAACAGCAATGAGATAAATGACACAATATTCTGTTTTAGCGAAGTTTCTTGAAGGATAAATATTGGCCAGTACACCAGGAGAACTCTGCTCCTCTTCAAATATGCCATGTTACATCTACCTGAGAGCAGACGGGGCCTCAGTTTAACGTCTCATTCGAAAGATGGCATCTCTGACAGTGCAACACTCCCTCAGTACTGCACGGAAGTGTCAGCCTAGGTTATGTGCTCAAATATGTGGAGTGGGGCTTGAACCCACAACCTTTTGACTCTGGCAAGAGTACTACCCACTGAGGCAAGGCTGACACCACAGCTGAATCGCATCTTATTACCTATTTTTCACGCATACATTGCAGCAGGGGTTACTGAATAACAATCAGGACCAGAACTCTGGTTGAATTTTTTATCATCTTTTCTCCCAAGCTGACTGCAGTTAAGTCAATTGTAGCCCTTTCCTCCAAACTCCCCACCATTGGATTGGCTTAACTTGGCATAGGCCAAGGAATTTAACTCTGCGTCTTTATAGTCTGCGTGTCTCAGTGCCACATCGCATGATGCATTTATCTACTTAGCAATCAGAGGTATGGCTTGTCATCAAGGCTCCTCATCTCCTGCATATAATTTATTGTACATTAAGTAATGCTAAACTTAATATAAATGAAAGAACTGTGCAGTGGGGGTGGTATGATTTGAACACCAGTAGTAGCACCATGTTGCTGAGGGGCTCGGGTTTGACTTTTCTCTCCCACTCTAATCTGCATTTTCTGGCACACTTCTGCAGGAAAATGCTGAGTATGGGGCAAGCAGCTTTTTTCAGGGGTATCTTCACCTGAATTGCTCCTCCTGCATACCTCAGCAGTGATCTGGAAGCAGAATCTGTAGGAGGGACTAGAAATAAAACAAGGTAAAAGGAGCATAATACACTCAGTTAAATATGTCTGCAGTACTGGAAATATTGTGCATGTCACAGATAAGTATATAATTTGTATCTTCTACCTGTAAATTCCTCTTATGAAATGTAATCATTTTTATTAATCTATTCTGACCTTTTATCATAAGCCTCATTAGAGTGTCAGTATTTTCAATTAAGACTGTTAAATCCATTTATTGCTGTGATTAAAGAGTATATTAATGGGTATGGTAGTTCCATAGTCTGCAGTGCAGTAATTTCTGCTGCAGGCTTCAGAGGGTTAAACAGTCAGTGGGACTGAAACGATGGTGAGATCTGATGAAACATAAGCTGATTGGCTGTGGTATCCCTGCTGATCAGGTGACTACAGGTCCATTATAGGTGATGTTTTGGAATTCCAAAATAGTTGCTTGCATTTTTTCCATCAACAATTTATTTTTAACTCTTAGATTATTGGGTAAACATTTTCTGCTACTGCACAACATTAAAATTATTGATGTATTTATGAACACGATTTAGGTTTTATAATGAGTAGTTTTTATATATTTTGTTTCTGGATCCCCGGTGCTCACTTCCTAAATAAGATCTCTGACACTTGTGCTTTGTGGCTGCTTGTTGGGAAAAATTCAGAGAAGGTTGCTGGGGAGTTTAATCTGTGGTTCCCTCTAGCAAAATACCCAGCTGCTGGTCCATGTTTCACCTGGCAAGAACGTCCTGTGTCGACAGTTCTTTCAAAGTTGACCAGTACAGAGAAAGACAATTATTTTTTAAAGTGAGACCTTGACTTTTCTTTCTATTTGTAGCCCATTGCTTTTATTTAATACAAAAGCAAAATACTGCATATAGAAACAGAGGTTAGGAGCAGGAGTAGGCCCCTCGAGCCTGCTCTGCCATTCAATGAGATCATGGCTGATCATCCAAAATCAGTACCCTGTCCCTGCCTTCTCCCCATATCCCTTGATCCCTTTAGCCTTAAGAAATATATCCAACTCCTTCTTGAATATATTTAATGAATTGGCCTCCACTGCCTTCTGTGGTAGAGAATTCCACAGGTTCACCACTCTCTGGGTGAAGAAATTCCTCCTCATCTCTGTCCTAAATGGCTTACCCCTTATCCTTAGACTGTGACCCCTGGTTCTGGACTCCCCGGCCATCGGGAACATCCTGCATCCAGTCTGTCCAGTCCTGTTAGAATTTTTAAAATTTCAATGAGATCCCCTCTCATTCTTCTAAACTCCAGCGAGTATAAACCCAATCGACCCAATCTCACCTGGGATGGCAGGAATGACGTATGAGGAATCAGTCTGGTGAATCTTCGCTGCACTCCTTCCATGGCAAGAACATCCTTTCTCAGATAAGGTGACCAAAACTGCACATAATACTCAAGGTGTGGTCTCACCAAGGCCCTGTACAACTGCAGCAAGACATCCTTGTTCCTGTACTCGAACCCTCTCGCTACGAAGGCCAACATACCATTTGCTTTCTTAACAGCTTGCTGCACCTGCATGTTTACCTTCAGCGACTGGTGCACAAGGACACCCAGGTCTAGTTGCACTTCCCCTTCTCCCAATCTATTGCCGTTCAGATAATCTGCCTTCCTGTTTTTGTCACCAAAGTGGATAACCTCACATTTATCCACATTATACTGCATCTGCCATGCTTCTGCCCAATCACCCAACCTGTCCAAATCATACTGGAATTTCTCAGCATCCTCACAGCACACACGCCCACCCAGCTTTGTCTCGTCTGCAAACTTGCAGATATTACATCTAGTTCCCTCGTCTAGATCATTAATATATATTGTGAACAGCTGGGGTCCTAGGACCGATCCTTGCGGTACCCCACTAGTCACTGCCTGCCACTCTGGAAAAAGAGCCGTTTATTCCAACTCTTTGCTTCCTGTCTGCCAACCAGTTCTCTATCCAAGTCAGTACCTTGCCCCCAATCCCATGTGCTTTAACTTTACACGCTAATCTCTTATGCGGGACCTTATCGAAAGCCTTCTGAAAGTCCAAATACACCACATCCACTGGTTCTCCCTTATCTATTCTACCAGTTACATCCTCAAAAAATTCCAGTAGATTAGTCAAGCACGATTTACCTTTTGTAAATCCATGTTGACTTTGTCCAATCCTATCACTGTTTTCCAAGTGCTCTGCTATTACATATTTTATAATGGACTCTAGCATTTTCCCCACTACCGATGTCAGGCTTACTGGTCTATAATTCCCTGTTTTCTCTCTACCACCTTTTTTGAATAGTGGGGTAACATTAGCTACCCTCCAATCCATGGGAACTGTTCCAGAGTCTATTGAATTTTGGAAGATGACCAGCAATGCATCTACTATTTCTAGGGCCACTTCCTTAAGTACCCTAGGATGTAGATTATCAGTCCCTGGGGATTTATCGGCCTTCAAGCTCGTCAATTTCCCCAACATCATTTCCCTACAAATACTGATTTCTTTCAGTTCCTCTCATTAGACCCTATGTTCCCCAACATCTCTGGGAAGTTATTTGTATCCTCCTTTGTGAAGAAAGAACCAAAGTATGTATTTAATTGGTCTGCCATTTCTTTGTTCCCATTATAAATTCCCCTGATTCTGACTGCAAGGGACCTATGCTTGACTTCACCAATCTTTTTCTCTTCACATATCTATAAAAGCTTTTACAGTCAGTTTTTATGTTCCCTGCAAGCTTACTCTCATACTCTAATTTCCCCTCTTAATTAATCCCTTTGTCCTCCTTTGCTGAATCCTAAACTGCTCCCAATCCTCAGGTTTACTGTTTTTTCTGGCCAATTTATATGTCTTCTCCTTGGATCTTATGCCATCCTTAATTTCCCTTGTTAGTCACGGTTGAGTCACCTTTTTTGTTTTATTTTTATGCCAAACTGGGATGAATAAATTCTGTAGTTCATCCATGCGATCTTTGAATGTTTGCCATTGCCTATCCACCGTCAACCCTTTGAGTAACATTCCCCAATCAATCCAACCCAACTCGCGCCTCATACCATCGTAGCTTCCTTTATTTAAATTCAGGACCCTAGTCTCTGAGTCAACTACTTCACTCTCCATTTTAATGAAGAATTCTATCATCATATGATCACTCCAACAAGATTGCTAATTAATCCTCTCTCATTACATAATACCCAGTCTAAGATGGCCTGATATCTAGTTGGTTCCTCGACATATTGGTCCAGGAAACCATCTCGTATACACGCCAGCAATTCCTCCTCCACAGTATTGTTACTAATTTGGTTAGCCCAAATATGCTGGAAATCTGAAACAAAAACAAAGTGCTGGAAATACTCAGGTCAGGCAGCATCTGTGGAGAGAGATAGAGTTAGCATTTCAGGTCGTTTTATTTAATAATTTGATCTAATCTTGAATTTGATTTTTTTGAAGATAGCAAAAAGTGAACAGGTGAAAAGTGTAATGAGCATCGGAGGAAGTGTGGAGTGGAGTCTCGCAAGGGTGAATATTTGGACCCTTATTTTGTTAAATCTCCATAAATGTTCCTGATATAGAAACTTTTACTAGATCTAATCTTTCCATTTCAGAGCTTAAGATTTTGGCTGAAATTGTAATTAGGCCAATGCCCTGGGATTTTTAAAACTGACTTCAGCCAACGATTGTCATGGGGAAGTTATTATTTCTATAGCTTGTAATGTAAAGTCACGTCATCTGGTTCAATACTCATCTGTCCTTTAAACGCTGCTAACAATGTTCTGTATCCTTGCATAATGATGGATGTTTCATTGAGGGAATTCTTATCAGACAGGTGTCAAGCAATGCAAGTTAGCAGACATGAGTTAATTGTTTACATAAGAACATAAATAGGAGCAGGAGTAGGCCAATCGGCCCCTCGAGCCTGCTCCGCCATTCAATAAGATCATGGCTGATCTGATCCTAACCGCCAATCTACTATCACAGAACCATCTCCTGAATCTAACAGAATTAGACACACGAAATAGGAGCAGGATCAGGCTACACGGCCCCTGGGCCCGCTCCGCTACCCACAGGGCCATGTCCGATCCGAACCTAGACTCGTCCAAATTCCTGCCCGCTCCCCGTAACCCTTAATTCCCTTTACTTCTCGGAAACTGTCTATTTCTGTTTTAAATTTATGTAATGATGTAGCTTCTACAGCTTTTTGGGGCAGCATATTCCATGGACCTACCACCCTCTGAGTGAAGTAGTTCCTCCTCATCTCAGTTTTGAAAGAGCAGCCCCTTATTCTAAGACTATGCCACCTAGTTCTAGTTTCACCCATCATCGGGAACATCCTCCCCGCATCCACCCGATCCAACCCCTTCACAATCTTATATGTTTCAATAAGATCGCCTCTCATTCTTCTGAACTCCAATGAGTAGAGTCCCAATCTACTCGACCTCTCCTCATATGTCCATCCCCTCATCCCTGGGATTAACCGAGTGAACCTTCTTTGTACTGACTCGAGAGCAAGTATGTCTTCTTAAGTATGGACACCAAAACTGTATGCAGTATTCCAGGTGCGGTCTCACCAATATCTTGTACAACTGAAGCAATACCTCCTTATTTTTATATTTTATCCCCCTAGCAATGAAAGCCAACATTCCATTGGCCTTCTTAATCACTTGCTGCACCTGCATACTAACCTTGAGTTTCGTGCACCAGGACCCCCAGATCCCTTTGTACTTCAGTACTTTCCAGTTTCTTGCCATTAAGATAATAACTTGCTCTACGATTTTTCCTGCCAAAGTGCATAACCTCACACTTTCCAGTATTGTATTCCATCTGCCAAATCTCTGCCCACTTACTTAGCCTGTCTATGTCCCCTTGCAGGGTTTTTATGTCCTCCTCACTCACTACTTTCCCTCCCATCTTCGTATCATCTGCAAACTTTGATATGTTACACTCGGTCCCCTCCTCCAAATCGTTAATATAGATTGTAAAGAGTTGGGGACCCAGCACTGACCCCTGTGGAACACCACTAGTTACTGATTGCCAGTCTGAGAATGAACCATTTATCCCAACTCTCTGCCTTCTGTTAGATAGCCAATCCTCTATCCATGCCAGAATATTACCCCCAATCCTGTGATTTTTTTTTTATCTTAAGCAATAATCTTCTGTGTGGCACCTTGTCAAATGCTTTTTGGAAGTCTAAATACACTACGTCCACTGGTTCACGTCCACTGGTTCCCCTTTATCCACCCTATATGTTACTTCCTCAAAGAACTCCAGCAAATTTGTCAAACATGACTTCCCCTTCATAAAACCATGCTGACTTTGTCCTATTTAATTATGATTATCCAAATGTCCTGTTACTGTCTCCTTAATAATGGACTCCAAAATTTTACCTACCACAGATGTTAGGCTAACCGGTCTATAGTTTCCAGCCTTCTGTCTACTGCCCTTTTTAAATAAGGGTGTTACATTAGCAGTTTTCCAGTCTGCCGGGACCTTTGCTGAGTCCAGGGAGTTTTGGAAAATTATTACCAATGCATCCACAATCCCTACCGCCACTTCCCTCAAGACCCTAGGATGTAAGCCATCAGGTCCAGGTGATTTATCCGCCTTGAGTCCCATTATTTTACCGAGTACCACTTCCTTAGTGATTTTGATCGTGTTTAGCTCCTCCCCCCCCCCCCCCCCCCCCCCCCAGAGCCCCCTGTTTGTCCAGTGTTGGGATATTCTTAGTGTCCTCTACTGTAAAGACTGATACAAAATATTCATTGTGTTTTTGCCATCTCCATATTTCCCACCATTAATTTCCCGGTCTCATCCTCTGTTTATGACTGCTGTGTCATTGGTAAGGTTTCCTGCTTGGACAGGCAGCTGTTGTCTTTATCATTCAAAGATAGCCAGTTGTGCATTGTAACTGAATTAGCATCTCCTGGTTAAAGAAGACAAATCAGGTAGGCGTGCCACCTGGGTCATTGTTTATTTGAGATTTAATTGTGAAGGATACCTTTTTCATCATCGATGTGAGCTTGGGACATCAAAGCAAAAAGTTAGACATATATCTGGACTGGTATCTCTGATTCTTCAGATTCCTATTAAGTTGGGTTAATGATGGACTCTTAACGTTTACTTCTCTCAAAACTTTTCATCATGGACACGCAGCTGGAAGTTACTGAAGAGAACTACAACAATTTTGAAACTTGTTTGGAACAGATGATTTAATGTTGAGTGAAGTACTGTAATTTATCTAATCTGATTTGCTTTTGCTTCTGTTTAATCTTAATCCTGATAAATAGCTTTGAAGCCCAATTTTATGCAGTTTGTCAGTGTAATTCTGCTGGTACAAGGACATCAGGAGCGTATGGTGACATCTCATGTATTTCTAGTGCATATGCCAAAGGTCAAAGACTTCATTGTTCATCCTGTGGCCTATTATCCCAGATATTCTGTGCATAAAACCAGGTTTCCGCTTTGGGCACAATCGGCAATCCGCCGTAACTTGCTCCCGTTTTGTGAAGTTTTTTCCCCCTAGAGTTTCCGCTCAATCATTTGCATATCGCTGAACGAAAACTCTGCCATGACCAGTGCAATCGGGCAGCGTTTTAAAACATCATTTTCAAAATTTTGCTTTAAAAATTCCTTGATATATTTAAAAGTGGTAACTTGCCGCAGTTTGATTAATAATGGGTTTATCACAAAAAAATAAGCTTTTTAAATCAGTGTCACTGCACCGAGTGTAATCTGATTTTAAATTACTGAATGACTTTTTAAAAAAAAATTTGCTAGCTACATTGGGGTACAGTAGTCAGTTTGTTAAATTTAAAAAAATTAAATTCAGAAGCTTTGAAAACTTGCCTATTGGTGCCCTTGCACCCAAAAGAACCAGCCTAATTTTTAGAGCCTCTTCGAAGGCCTGCAAACAAGCACAATTAGTGCTATCTCCCAATGGTGATTAATTCATCCTGGGGGTGTGGTCAGTTTTGTGGGCGAGGCCGGCTTCTAGCACGATTTAAAAAAAAAAAAAACTAGTACAAAAGATCGCGGAAACTTGAGTTGTGCTGGACATAATTTGCGCTTAAAACTCCACGATCTTTTGCTTGAGTTAGGCTGATTACGAGCGAATTGCGCCAAAAAATCCAGCGTAACCAAGAGGAAATTCTACCCCGGTTCATAAGTGTCGTTTTGCAAAAGCTGACTTTTGGAACAAATGCAAATAACTAGCCTGAATTGCAAAGGAAATTAGTTGTTAAGGTAGTTTTACTGATCAAACTCAATAGGGGAGAGCATTTGAGTCCGGATGCAGGAAAGGAGTTGGTTTGGTTATGGAATTGGATGAATACATGACCATGAAATTTAACACTGCAAAGTATTTCTTAGGCAGTCCCTCGGAACTGAGGATGACTTGCTTCCACATTAAAAATGAGTTCTCAGGTGACATGAGTCCAATGCGGGACCTACAGTCTCTGTCACAGGTGGGGCAGACGGTGGTTGAAGGGGCGGGTGGGTGAGGTGCTTGGGTTGACGTGCGCTGTCTGCGCTTGGCTTCCGGCGAAGAGACTCGAGGTGTTCGGCGCCTTCCCGGATGCTTCTCACTTTGTGCGGTCTTGGGCCAGGGATTCCCAGGTGTCGGTGGGGATGTTGCACTTTTTCATGGCAGCACCCTCGCTCCAAGCACAGAGGGAGGCTTTGAGGGTGTCCTTGAAGCATTTCCTCTGCCCACCTGTGGCTCTCTTGCCATGTCGGAGTTCCGAGTAGAGCGCTTGTTTTGGGAGTCTCGTATCGGGCATGCGGACAATGTGACCCGTCCATCGGAGCTGATCGAGCGTGGTCAAAGCTTCGATGCTGGGGATGTTGGCCTGAGCAAGAACACTGACATTGGTGCGCCTATCCTACCAATGGATTTGCAGGATCTTGCGGAGGCAGCGTTGGTGGTACCTCCACTGCTTTGAGGTGCCTGCTGTACATGGTCCATGTCTCTGAGGCATACAGCAGGACGGGTATCACTGCTGCTCTGTAGACCATGAGCTTAGTGCCGGGTTTAAGGTCCTGGTCTTCAAACACACTCTTCCAAAGGCTGCACTGGCACACTGAAGGCGGTGTTGGACTTGGTCGTCGACGTCTGCCCTTGTTGACAGTAGACTCCCGAGGTATGGAAAGTGGTTCACGTTGTCCAAGGCCTTGTCGTGTATTTTGATACTCGGGGCAGTACTGTGTGGCGGGGGCTGGTTGGCAGAGGACCTTTGTCTTACGGATGTTTAGTGTAAGACCCATGCTCTCATACACTTCGGTGAAGGTGTTGACAATGGTTTGGAGTTCGATCTCTGAGTGAGCGCAGACGCAAGCGTTGTCTGCATACTATAATTTGACGACAGAGGATGGGATGACCTTGGATCTGGACTAGAGGTGACGGAGGTTGAACAGTTTCCTGTTTGTTCTGTAAATTAGCTCCACTCCAGTGGGGAGCTTACTGAGGGTGAGATGGAGCATTGCAGCAAGGAAGATCGAGAAGAGCGTTGGTGCGATGACACAGCCTTGCTTGACCCCGGTTCGTACGTGAATTGGGTCTGTAGTGGAACCGTTGGTCAGGATCACGGCTTGCATGTTGTCGTGAAGCAGGCGGAGGATGGTGACACACTTTTGAGGGCAGCCGAATTTGAGGAGGACACGCCATAATCCCTCATGGTTGACCGTGTCGAAGACCTTTGTGAGATCAAAGAAGGCTATGTACAGCGGTTGGTGCTGTCCGCTGCATTTCTCTTGTAATTGACGTGCGGTGAAGACCGTGTCCATTGTGCCCCTTAGTGGGCGGAATCCGCATTGCGACTCTGGGAGGAGCTCTTCGGCCACTGGGAGAAGGCAATTGAGGAGGATTCTTGCAATGACTTTCCCTGTGGCAGACAGCAGGGAAACTCGTCTGTAATTACCGCAATCGGACTTGTCACCTTTCTTGAAGATGGTCACAATTACGGCGTCTCTGGGATCCCCTGGCATGCTCTCCTCCTTCCAGATAAGAGAAATTAGTTCATGAATTCGCGCCAGTAATGCTTCTCTGCCATGCTTTAGTGCCTCGGCAGGGATTCCATCTGCTCCTGAGGCCGCCTTGTTCTTCAGTTGTCTGATGGCCTTTTCAACCTCATGCCGGGCTGGGGTGCTGAGATGGTGGTGGGTAGCATGCTGCGGGATGGAGCTGAGAACACTCATGCCGAAAACAAAGTTGTGGTTGAGATCTTCGAAGTGCTCCTTCCAGCGGGCACGGACTGCCTCTCTGTCCTTGATGAGTACCTCTCCGTTCTTGGCCTGCAGTGGGGTAGGGCCTTGGGTGCTTAGGCCGTAGGCAGTCTTGACTGCGCTAAAGAATCCACGCACGTCGTGGTTGTCAGCTAGCTACTGGATCTCCTGCGCTTTCTCCACCCACCATCTGTTCTTTAGGTCACGAGTTTTTTGTTGGATCTCGGCCTTCAGGCTTCTGTAGAGATGCTTTCTTGCTCTCGAGTTCTGTTGCTGTTTCCAGATCAGGAATGCCTTGCGCTTGCGGCTTATTATCTCCTGGAGCTCCTGGTCGTTCTCGTCGAACCAGTCTTGGTGTTTCCTGGTCGAGTGACCGAGCGTCTCTTCACAGGTGCTGATTATGGAGGCCTTGCGTGCAGACCAGGCGCTGTGGACACTCTGTCTGCAACACTGAGTCGTCAGGTTGTTTGAGAGGCGCAGGCTGAATAGGGCTTTCTTAGCGGGGTCTTTGCTCCAGCGTTAATTTTCCTGCGGCATTGTTTCTGTTGCCGCCGCTGTTTTGGGGCTACATTGATGGAGATGACAGAGCGGATTAGGCGGTGGTCTGTCCAGCAGTCATCCGCTCCTGTCGTGGCGCAGGTGATGCGGACGTCCTTGCCGTCCCTTGCTCGGACGATGACGTAGTCCAGCAGATGCCAGTGCTTGGAGTGAGGGTGCTGCCATGAAGCCTTGTACTTGTCTCTCCGACAGAACAAGGTGTTGGTTATGACAAGGCCATGTTCTAAGCACTTCGACAGGAGGAGGGTACCGTTGGAGTTGGCTTGCTTTACCCCCTCTCTGCCGATCACATCTCCCCAGAGGTCTGTCCTTTCCAACTCTGGCGTTAAAGTCGCCAAGGAGGATCAGCTTGTTGCCCGTTGGGACTCGGGACAGGGATTTTTCGAGGCTGGAGTAGAATTCCTCTTTGGTCTCAATGTTGGGGCGTTCGCACTGATGACCGTAGCGCACTGGTTCCGGGCTAGGGTGAGCTGAAGAGTCATGAGGCTCTCATTTATACCGCTAGGGGAGTCTCTTGAGACGCCCAACCAATTCATTTTTTATGGCGAAGCCTACCCCATGGAGGCGGCGTTCTTCAGGTTTGCCTTTCCAGAAGAGGGTGTAACCACCGCCTTGCTCTTTGAGCTGGCTTTCCCATGCCCAGTGAGTCTTACTTAGGGCGGCGATGTCAATGTCGAAACGTCTGAGCTCCCAGGCAACGATAGCAGTACGGCGTTCCAGTCTGTTACTGTTGGGGTTGTCCATGAGGGTCCTGACGTTCCAGGTCCCGAACTTCATTTTAAAGGGTGGGAGATGCCTGTGCGTGAATTCTTTTAACGTGGGGTGGCCGTTGCACACCAGCTACCACACGGGCTTGACCGAGCAAGGTCTTGGTCCAAGACGATTATGTAAAGTATTACATAACTGTTGAAGAATGGGCAGCATAGTATACAATGAATGGAGTTTATTTTTTTTTAATGTTTACATTATTCTTTGGATGTGGCAAGGCTGCATTTGTTGCTCATCCCTAGTTGACCTGAGAGAGTGCTGATTACGGTTTTAAAAAGGACTTGAATTTATATAGCGCCTTTCACAACCACGGGATATCCCAAAGCGCTTTACAGCCAATGAAGTACTTTCTTGAAGTGTAATCACTGTTGTAGGAAATGTGGCAGCCAATTTACGCACAGCAAGCTCCCACAAACAGCCATGTGATAATGACCAGATAATCTGCTTTAGTGATGCTGGCTGAGGGATAAATATTGTTTGTTTTGAGAGCTAAAAATAGTTTTATACAACTATTGCTTGCTAGACTACATCAGAGGACACTTGCGAGTCAATCACATTGGTATGGGGTTGGAATTACATATAGGCCAGACTGGGTAAAGACGGCAGGTTTCCTTCCCTGAAGGACATTCTGTTTTGACGACAATCCGACAGCTTCATGGTCAATTTTACTGATACCAGGGTTTTATTTTCAGACTGCCATGATGGGATTTGAGTTCATGTACCCTGTTGAATTAGCATGGGGATATTTAGAAAAGGACTTGGGAGTTAGTGTAGTTGCATCACTTCAATAGCCAGAGAATATGGTGATTAAAGAAAGCCAGAAAGGATACACTTTAGATAGTTTCCGCTTTGGGCACAATCTGTTCTGAGCGCAAATTGCACTCAAAACTGCGCTAGTTTTAATAAGTGTATTTTTGTTCAAGTATCCGCTCAATCATTTGCATGTCGTCAAATGTAAAATCTTCCATGAACCAGCGCAATCAGGCAGCATTTCAGAACGTAATTTAAAGAAATTTCATTCAAAAATATTCCTTGATATATTTAAGTGGTAACCTGCAATGTTCTGTGTTCTGCGCAGCCTGTTTTAATGCGCAGTCCCTTTAAATTTCTGCGCATGCACGGTATTTACAATGCAAAAGCCAGTGCGCGGGACCTTTCCATTGCCGCGCAGCTTAGAGAGAACATTGGTAACCTGGTGCAGTTTTATTCATCCAGCTAAAAATACGCTCATCACAAAATAAGCATTTTTAATCAGCATCCAGTCCACCATCTGTGAGTAACCCAATTATAAATAACTGAAAATGACTCAAAAACTATACAGAACCATTTGCTGTACTAATTACATTGCTGTACAGTAGTCAGTTTCTTAATTTTTAAAAATTTACTAATAGCTTTTAAAATGTGCTGCTTAGAGTCCTGGTGCCCAAGAAACATTAATTTTAAGAGCCTTACAAGGCCCACAATTAGCAAACTCGCTGGTGATTAATTCAATCTGGGAACATGGCCAGTTTTGTGGGCGGGGCCAGCTTCGAGTGCAATGTATTTTAAACCAATGCAAAAGATTCTATTTGCACTGAATGTAATTTATGCTTGAACTTCCTAAATTTTGCACTGGTTTGGGTGAACTGTACTGCAAAAAACCAGTGCAACCTTGCAGAAACTCCTGACAACTGTGTTCAGTTTTTGTAACCATGTTGCATCGAGGATATAGTTGTATTAGAAGGAGCATATAAAAGAGCCATGACACTGCCTTTATACTTTGATGATCAGTGATTAGGAAATACTAAAGCTCAAATAAAAACATACAATGTTGGGAATGCACAACTGATCTGTCAACATCTGTGGAAATAAAGATAGGCAAAGTTTCAGTTGTGGCTTCTTTATCATATCCTATAATATAAAATGACAAGGACTAAAATAAATACGTCTTTGTGGAGGAGCCAGAAGAGACTTGGTGTACTTTAGTATAATCCCCTTAAAGGTGCAGTCCCCGGCTGCACTATAATACAATTAAAACTGATTGTTACCTTTACAGTGTGTGTTTGCCTTTATCCTGCGTGGTGACGTCATGACGCCGATCACGTGACCGCCAGTGGCGCGAAGAACGTGGGGACGTCATGACGTCAGCTTAGAGAACTTTCCAGCAGTCTTCGACTACCTGGCATCTTGAACGAACGTGTTTTGATTTCCTCCTTGTAACATCCAGCAAACTTCGTTGTTATTAAATTCCAGTCTTTTAATCCATCGAGTTGAGCTGAATTATTTAGTTAGGAACCTCCGTTCCTACATTGGTGACCCCGATCTCATCGAACAAACTTTGAAGAGAATTCAACATGAGCACAAATGCCGTCGCCCTCAAATTGCCTCAGTTCTGGGAGCAGCAACCAGAAGCTTGGTTCCTACAGACGGAAGCACAGTTTCACCTGCGGGCGATTGTAGCGGATTCGACCCGTTATTTTTACGTGGTCTCCGCTCTCGACAGCGCCACAGCCTCGAGGGTCATTGGCCTACTGAGCAGTCCACCAGACGAGGTCAAGTATGAGGCTCTCAAAGCTCGTTTACTGCAAATATTTGGCCTTAACAAATCAGAGCGCGCGCACGCAGGCTCATTGCCATGCCAGGCATCGGGGACTCAAAGCCTTCGGAATTAATGAGCCAAATGCTCACCCTACTTGGTTCGGAAGACCAATGTTTTTTATTCCGAGAACTTTTCCTCTGCCAGCTACCTGACGCGGTGCAGACGGCCTTGGCCAGCTCTGAGATCACCGACTGTTAAGCTCGCGGCAGAGGCAGACAACATTTTTGCAGTCTCACAGCAGTGCTGTGCAGCCACGAGGCACCCTTCTGCGCATGCGAAGCCCAGCCCTCCAGCAGGCTGGTGCACGTACCACGCCCGTTTTGGCACCAAAGCTCGATGCTGCAAGCCTCCCTGCAGTTTCTCCCCCAAAAAAAATCCTTCAGCAAGCCATTGCCCTTCGAAAAGGACGACAAGCTCTGAAAAGCACGTTCAATTTACCATGGCGGTCGGTTCAACGGGGAAATTACTTTGTTACGGATTCCACAACGGGGAGGTGATTCCTCTGTGACACTGGGTCCCAGTGCAGCATTTTGCCAGCTTCCAGGCTGGATCTACAATCCAGCGACCGCGGCCCTGCACTCGAGGCAGCCAATGGCACGGCGATTCGCACTTTTGGGAAACAGACGGTTACCGTTACTTTCGGCGGTCAGCAGTTCCTCTGGCAATTTATCACTGCCAGTGTGTCACAGGCCATACTAGGGGCCGACTTCTTTTGTGCAAATGGTTTTCTAGTCGACGTCAAAAACTGCTGCCTTATTCAAGCGTCCACTTACCATGCGGTGCCCTGCCACCGCAGCACTGCCGTGTCCTGGTCGGTCGCCTGTGCAGTACCAGTTCAAGACTGGTTTACACGCCTACTCAGCAAGTTTCCAGAGCTCACCCGGCCTATCTTCTCAGCAGCAGTCACGAAACATGGTGTGGCACACCATTTCACCACGAATGGATCACCGGTTTACGCCCGGGCGCGCAGGTTAGAACTCAGCAAACTCGCGGCGACTAAAGCCGAATTCCAAACAATGGAGCGCCTCGGGATCGTCCGACGCTCCGACAGTCCTTGGTCCTCTCCACTGCATATCGTCCCCAAACCAGGTGGAGGGTGGCGGCCTTGCGGTGACTACAGACGACTAAACGATGCCACGACTCCTGACCGGTATCCCATACCTCATATCCAGGATTTCTCCACACATTTGGCTGGAAACTCAATATTTTCAAAGGTGGATCTCGTCTGGGGGAATCACCAGGTTCCTGTGTACCCCCAAGATGTTCCCAAGACGGCGGCCATCACACGTTTTGGCCTTTTCGAATTTCTCAATGCCCTTCGGGTTAAAAAATGCAGCGCAAGCTTTCCAGCGGCTCATGGACTCTGTTTTACGGGATTTGCCTTTCCTTTTCGTATATCTGGATGATATACTCGTCGCTAGCAAGAACCCCAAGGAACACTTGTTACATCTACGCCAGCTCTTCACTCGGTTAAGCCAGCATGGCCTCATTGTCAACCCAGCCAAATGCCAACTCGGTCTCGCCAGCATCGATTTCCTGGGGCACAGGATAACATCGGATGGCGCCGTTCCACTAGCCACCAAGGTCGAGGCTGTTGCAGCTTTTCCACGTCCCCTCGCTGTTAAGTCCTTGCAGGAATTCCTGGGGATGGTTAATTTTTACCATCGTTTTGTCCCCAAGGCAACCACTGTATGAAGCACTGAAAGGGAAATCTGGCAAAGACCTCATCAACTGGACTCCCCAGATGGGCCAGGCCTTCCTAGATACCAAAGCAGCACTGGCAGATGCAACCATGCTGGCACACCCTATTCCAGGTGCAACCATCGCTCTCACGACGGATGCTTCGGACTCCGCCATTGGAGCGGTGCAGGAGCAGTGGGTAGACGGGACTTGGCAGCCGCTGGCCTTTTTCAGCCGCCAACTACGCAAGAACGAACGTGAGTACAGCACGTTCGATAGGGAGTTGCTCGCCCTGTTTTTGGCTATTCGACATTTTCGCTTTCTGCTAGGAACGCCCGTTCACTGCGTTTGTGGACCACAAACCACTCACGTTTGCCATGGCAAAAACATCTGAACCTTGGTCAGCGCGGCAACAGCGCCACCTCACCTTCATTTCGGAATTCACCACCGATCTGCGACACGTCTCAGGCAAGGACAATCTCGTGGCCGATTGCGCCTCCCGCGCTCCTGTCCTGGCAGTTAACCTGGGCGTCGATTTTGCTGGCTTAGCGGAAGAGCAGTTGGCTGACCCCGAAGTTCAAGCGTACCAGACCACGCCTTCCAGTTGGCAAGTCGTTGACGTTCAGTTCCACTCAGCAGGAACCACCCTTTTGTGCGACACATCCATGGGAATGCCTTGTCCCATAGTGCCGGTTGAGTGGCACAAGAAAGTCTTTCGGGCGATACATGGGTTGTCGCACCCAGGGATGCGAGCTTCGCAACGTCTCATGTCCCGCAAGTTCGTGTGGAAGGGCATGCACTTAGATGTCCGAGATTGGACAAACAATTGTATTGATTGTCAAAAAGCGAAAGTCAACCGGCATGCTTTGGCTGAGTTTCCAGTGCCAGAGCAACGGTTTGACCACGTGCACGTGGATCCTCTCCCCGGTTCACGGGGTTTCACACATCTCCTCACAATAGTGGACCGCACCACCAGGTGGCCAGAGGCGATTCCGTTGGTCGCTACCACTCCAGCTGATATTGCCAGGGCATTCCTGTCGTCGTGGGTGGCTCACTTCGGCGTCCCATCCGAGATATCATTGAACCGAGGTCCACAATTCACTTCTGAATTATGGAACGCCGTTGCACACGGCTTAGGTACCAAGCTACACCGTACCACCGCCTACCATCCGCAGGCAAATGGCCTGTGCGAAAGGTTCCATCGGTCGCTGAAGGCATCCCTTCGTGCCAGCCTGCATGGATCCAACTGGGTAGACAGATTGCCTTGGGTGATGCTAGGGCTAAGGACAGCTCCCAAGGAAGACCTTCAGTCTTCATCAGCTGAGTTAGTTTACGGGCAAACCTCGAGGGTCCCTGGTGACTTCCGGCCTCCGCATACAGAACCGTGGTCTGCAACTCCGCAGCTTATCCAGCATTGCGAGGCGGCCAAGAACTTCCTGCCCATTCTGACCTCGCATCATGGTTTAGAGGCCTCACGTTCCTGCGGACCTCATGTCCGCCGATTATGTCTTCATCAGGCATGACGCGCACAGAGACCCACTTAAACCACCATACGCCGGCCCATTTCGTGTCGTATCTGCTGGTGAGAAATATTTCACCGTCTCCATCGACCGTCTGAAGGCCGCTCACCTCGATCACACTGAAACAATAGTGCCTGCCCAGCCACCTCGCCGAGGACGACCGCCGTTGCATGCCGATTCATCATTACAACAGCCAGCCGTTAAACCGCCTACAGATGCCTCACCGTCATTTTCGCAGTCAGACACTGCGTTCGCTGCACCTGATGCCGCAACAACCACAGCCAGGCTCCATGCTTTCTCCCAACGTTCCACTTCTGCCGCCTGAGGGTCGTCAACGCTCAGAGAACCATCAAGCCCCCTGTTCGTTTGACACTGGCCATTAACGGGGATTCTGTGGGGGGGGGGGGGGGCGCCTGTGGAGGAGCCACAAGAGACTGTGTACTTTAGTATAATCCCAATTGTATTATAGTGCAGCCGGGGACTGCACCTTTTAAACTGATTATTACCTTTACAGTGTGTGTTTGCCTTTATCCTGCGTGGTGACATCATGACGTCGGCTTAGAGAACTTTCCAGCAGTCTTCGACTACCTGGCATCTTGAACGAACGTGTTTTGATTTCCTCCTTGTAACATCCAGCAAACTTCGTTATTAAATTCCAGTCTTTTAATCCATCGAGTTGAGCTGAATTATTTAGTTAGGAACCTCCGTTCCTACATCTTAATGATTGGGAGAAAAGATCTTGGCAGGGAGAAAGAAACCAGAAAAGGACTTTTACCTAGAAACTGTTCAGTAAGTAAATGGGACAGGTGGTGGGGGAAAACAAACCAGCTACCTACTACAGAATCCAAATTAACAAAAATAAGGGAGGAAGAGTGTCTACTGGTGATGGACTTAATGGTTTGGGGGTTATTCAGTAAACCAGAGAGCAATTGAGATGCCCAGTTCCCATATGCTTGCATTTTGAAGTATAATGAGGCTAACAAAGTCTGTTGCAGTACTGCCTGGATCAAGTATAATGAGGCTAACAAAGTCTGTTGCAGTACTGCCTGGATCAAGGAACTGTTGAGCAGGAGAATTGCTATGAGTTGGACAAAGAGGAATTAAAATGTTAAGTAACTTTGGTGGCACTTATATTTTTGTACAAAACATTACACAAAATGGACAATGTATTGATGTAGCTTGCTGTTCTTTTGTGTTGCATTTCAATAAATGAGTTACTTGGCAGGGTAGGATACATTAGTAAAATATGGCTTAATATCCTTAACTTTATGTAACCCCTGAACTGTTGCCATTGTATACCTGGCCTGATATGTCCCCAACTTGACATATAACGACTGAGAAACTTCCCCACTACTGATGTTTAACTGATTTAACACTTTCTAACTTAAGTTGTGGCTCATCGGGCACTGGATGTCAGACAAGCAGGCTGCCTACTCGGAGGCAGTGGACAGGTTGTACCCTCAGACCTCTACAACACTCTTCTGTGAAAACTGGCAATGTACTCGTTTTGTATCTGACATCCCTTCATCCTCAGCAAGACTTACTTTTCATCTCCAATCAGCCTTCCTCTATTTTACAGGTTTATAAAATTCTTTACTATTTCCCTGTTATGCTAGTTTTCCGATGTATTTTCTCAGCCTTTCTACTCGTTACTTCCTCACTATACTTAATTTGATTTTTCTATTGTATTGGCCTCAAATTTGTCATTTTAATTACTCCGCCAAGGAATTCCAGTTTTTATTACTGTATTCCCCACCGTAAGGAAGTGTAAGTCTACTTTCGTCAGCTCCTGTTTGAATGTTTTCCATGGTGGGGATGGTTTCTTGCCATTCTGCCTTCAGGTATAGGGTATGAACCTTGTTTGCATCTGCCCCCCACCTCACCCCGTGTGCCCAAAGATGGCTGTACCCGAATGACAAGATTGGATCTATGTTCAGAACAGTGGCAATGAAAGAAAATGTAAATTGGCCCAACTGTGTGATGATTTAAGAGGGATAGTTGTAAGGAAATTGACCTTGTGAAATGCAGCAGGTGAGGACTGAATAAAATCAGTTGGAAGTGATATTCTGGAACCGTATTAGATTAGCAGAGGGCTATGGAGAAATCTTACTTTTTCTTCCTGCATATTTTGCCACACCTGATTATCTGTTGAAGTGTTTTTTAAATTGACTCTCCTACTAAGGCCACAACTTCGTGAGCTAGATTTTCCTGCTCTGATGAAGCTAGCTTGGCGCTTCATATGCCAGGAGGAGGACCAGGAAATACATTTACCTATCTTTACTGTAACTGATGGCTAAATGAAATAATGGTGAAGCAGTACCACTGTATCAACAATCTTAATCATACATGTAAGAAGGAAGAACCCTCATCTGTTGCAATTTAATTTTAATACAAGTATTTCTCAGCCTACACCTAGCACAGATCAGAAAATATATACACAACATTTAGATTTTTGCCTTGCGTGCCCTGCACTACTTGGAAAACATTAAGTACAGACTAAATATTAAAGTTTAGATTGATTAATGATCAACACATCCTATACAGAAGAGAAATACAACATTTAAGAAATTGGAAACCAATTTTTTACAAAAATGTATTTAATGAACAGTTGCACACTGTAAAAGCATGCTATAATATTTATGCTATACTGGTATTTGCTTTGAATCAGCTTTTCATTAGCAAAAAAAAGTTTGTACAATTTAAATACAACATCTCACAGTAGTCACAATTTAGATTTAGTTTCAAGCATATGAACAGTCTCAGGGCTGAGTCTAAATATATTGTTCCAATAGGTAGTGCACAGTACTGGAGCCCACCAGAAGCCAGTTACAATTACATCTATTTATAGAGGAAATTAACAGAGAAAATAGGTTAGGTATTCATCCATTAGTGATGTTTTCTCTGTGCAGCAGATTTCAGTTGTATGCATTTTGCAGAGAGCAGTGTAAGTTGGACCTTTCATCAATTGACTTGACATGTCCTGCAATCTAAGGCAGTGTTGTCCTTTCTGATTAGTAAAGAGAATTAGAGACAGAGTCATTGGGCATGTGATCACCCTACACGTGTACTTTAAAACACTCTGTCCGTTTGTTGGTAAAATGGTAAGCGGTAAAGCAGAGTGTGCGAGTATTTTTTGATCGGTGAGAACTTTACTGCTGTTCATTAACCTTAACCAAGGAAGTAGTTTTAATACACTAATTTTAACGTGCATACTGTATGTGATGCATTTTTCTTAAGTTTTAGCCAAATGCATTTTTTTTGGACAACATTACTCTACATCCACTATGAAGTGATCCACCATTATCAAGCACTCTAGGTAGTAGCATTGCAGAAAACAAAAGGGAACCCCCCCCCCCCCACCACAAACTGGCTGGAAGATTTGAGTCAACAATCCCCCCTCGACTACAATTTCAAACATCTTGTAGGAAAGTTGGCATAAGAATTACTTAGTGATACTTAAAATCACTGCAATAAAAGAATTTCTAAGATTAATTAAAAAAGGGTAGAGTGCACCTTGGCAGAAGTGGGTGATCTAGAAAGGGCCTACATAAGGGGAAGTGTTCACCCTTCCCCAGCACATAAACAGGATATTGAAATATTTTTACCTGTAAAGTAGATATAGTTTTAACTATAAAATACCACTTTAAAAAGGAGTCCACAGCCTAAAGGGATTGATTCACAATGGTTCAGACTGATGGCTCTTGACAAATTCTGCTACATGTGCAAGCCTTGATACATAATGGGTAGATTGTTAGATGGAATGATTTGCACTTGAGTAGTTCCAAGAAATTGCCATATAGTGAAATAAAGTAAAAATATTAAAGCACCCAATTATGGATGAATGCATAACATTAATGGACAAAAGCAACATTCAGCAATGTCAAAGGTTGAAAGGACATACACTAGGAAGTAATTTTCTTAAATATTTCAAGCACACATACACTAGGATCTGTAGCTGGCAGGTTATACCAAAATGTACACTGAAATTTCCTCAATTACCATATGGTGGAATGAAAAATCCAGCGTAAACAATTAGGGCCCTGAGGAAGGCTCCAACCTTGCACCATATTCCTTCTTAAAGAGCCTCTTTATGCACATTAGGCTCAGTTTGTTTATGAAAATGCAATGTGAAAGTTTTTTAATGCAAATCATTGAATGCATCTTCATGGTATCAGTCAGACTCGGAGGAAAAATGTATTTTTAAATGGCATAAAACAGCAGAAATAGAACTCTGGGTCTGTGCCTAAACTTTCAGCCCGTTCAGAGCTGGTGTAAATTCAGGAAATACATGAAGTGCACTTTAACATGGGACAGAATTAAGTTAACGAGCAGCAGAGGGCTTCAGCAGAAGTTTCACTGTGTAAAAGATTGCTGCGATTTGAACGCAGTGTAAAAACTAGGATTGCCTTGATTTTTGTGCCATACATCCATCATGCTCAGGAAATTCCAGGCCAAATAGTGGCAGAATATATCATGTTTGGTAGTTTCCAACCATCCAGCTGCTATGACCAGCAGGATACTTCAGGTAGGTGATTGATATTAAGATGGCTGGTTAAAGATCAGTGTTTGCTCAAGATGCAGTAGTATTAACTGCAAGAGTGGGGGAAAAGTTTGTTAGTACTGGAATTTTGGCACTAATTTCTAAATGATTAGTGTTGCCTTTGTTGAAAAATGCTTTGACTTCTACACTGACAATACTTGAAACTGTAAATTTGTTTTTGGCAAAAAGCTATCAATGACACCCAAATCCAGTCTGTACTGAATGAATAGGGGTAGACTGGATGAAGTGTTCTAAATGTTAAACTGTTAAAATATACTGCATTCTGACTTTAGCATCATTATGTACTTAATATATTGGCACTATAACTAACTCTTCCCTATTTCCTGAATTTCTCCAGAGAAGACACTGCATGAAGCGAACAATTGCATTTTTCAAAAACTGCAAAGTCTGTCTCATTATGACAATAGTAACCATACTGCAGAACTGAAAAAGCAGATGGAGGTGCCTACAGTCAGGGATTTTTTTAAAAATCATGTCAAATTATCATTCTTTCCAGTAATCCTTTCACTAAGACTGGTTATTGCAAGCCTTGAAACCAACTCAACTTCAAAAATATATAACTAAGTTCAGCAGAAAACTATGTAAAAAAAAGACAGAGAAAGCTCTCAAGACCATAAGTATAGCAAACATTCACAAGGTCCTTTTTTATTTTGCAGTTTCTTCCCATTGAACATTGCATGGGCTACTCTTCTATTTCAGGTCACAACACCACTGGCTGCTGCTGTCCTCACTTTGGGAGTAACCCTTGTGCATTCAATGCTGTCTTTATTTTCCAGTTATACTGGTTGAAACAATAACCGACCAGCAATCCTGAAAAATCGCTATGAACAAACACCAAACTGTGCCTTTAATTCAAAAGGAGAAAATCCTAAACATCTTTCCAGTGTACAAGTGCCAGTCTTTACAGTGAAAAATCCCTTGTTGTATTATCCTATAGCGATCAAGCTGCTTTCTTCATACAGTTGCTGGGGAGCTCCTGGAGATTGAGTTTTGACCTGTAGAAACCAGATTAATGCACAGCTGATCATGCAACAGCTTCTGTGTAAGCACAATACCATCAACCCTGACAACTACTGGTGTGCTGTGGGCCCAACTAACATTACATTTATAGGGAGGGGAAGCGGTGTGGCTTACATCTAGTTACTTGAACCAATAGTCTTTTTCCCCCTTTCATGCCAATTTTCTTTAAAAAAAAAAATAATTCCTTGCTAGTCACCCTCTGTTACACCTCCCAAGCAGCCATTATTTATGTTTATCTTCAAGTGTCAGTGCACTATTCAACAATGGGGAATTGCACTGTGATCCTGTCCTCATTCAATATGTGCACTTCCAGCATGGAGTTGGATTGTGAACCCTCGCAGACTTTTCTCTGCAGCATTGCTGATGCGATCTGTAAAGCCCTAGAGCTGCCCTGCTGAAACAAGCTAAATCAGCATTGACTAGATCAATCCTGGAGCCTTCCTGGTCTGCGTGTCTCAACCATTATCTGGATGAACATACTGAGCTAACGGAGGCCAGGTATAGTATAAAAGTAGGAGTTTTGTTTGTTTGAAATTACACCAAACTTCCCAAGCTGGCTGACTGGTTAAGCATATCCTTTGTTGAGGTACTGAGCTATTCAGATCAGAAGGTCTGAAGTTCTATCCTTGGTCTATGCTGAACTGACTGATCTCAGTTAACAAATGGCCTCAGCATCCCACTGGAGAACAAAATGGTAAAAAAAAAAGTTAGACCCATTCCTGGTTGGAATATAGTGACCCCTGCTAGATTGTGCTTGGCTATGCTGTCCCCTGTGGTCAAACTGCTTGCTGACACTCCCTGTTCACGCACATGCATTAGGAAGAACCACTTCAGGTAAGTTACCAGAAGGCAGACATCACCCACAAAACTGGATCCCAAGATATGTACGATAGCAAAATACTGCAGATGCTGGAAAAACTCAGCAGGCCAGGCAACATCCGTGGAGAGAAATTAGAGTTGACGTTTCGGGTCGACCAATATTCACTACAAGCCCACTGACTCCCACCCCGCCTCCTGTAAGGACTCTCTTCCATTCTCCCAGCTCCGACGATGTCACCTTCCACACCAGTGCTTCCGACATGTCTTCCTTTTTCCACAACTGAGGATTCCCCTCGCCCGTGTCCGTTCTATCTCCTGCACTTCTGCCCTCCCTCCCGGAACCACGATAGGGTTCACCTTTCACCCCACCAGCCTCCACATTCAATGGATCATCCTCTGCCATTTCCGCTACCTCCAAAGTGATCCCACCACCAAACGCATCTTCCCCTCCTTTCAGCATTCCGTAGGGACCGCTCCCTCCGAGACAACCTAGTCCACTCCTCTATCACCCCCAACAGCCCTTCCCCTTGCACCTTCCTGTGCAAGCGCAGGAGATGTAACACCTGCCCCTATACCTTCCCCCTGGCCAGAGCCCCAAACACCCCTTCCAGGTGAAACAGCGATTTACTTGTACTTCTTGCAATCTAGTATGCTGTATTTGCTGCTCACAATGCGGTCTCTACATTGGGGAGACCAAACGCAGATTGGGTGAGTGCTGTGCGGAACACCTCCGTTCAGTCCGTATGGGTGACCCCGAGCTTTCGGTTACCTGTCATTTTAATTCACCGCTCCATTCCCACTCGGACCTCACCGTCCTTGGCCTCTTGCATTGTTCCACGGAAGCTCAACGTAAACTCGAGGAACAGCACCTCATCTTCCGATTAGACACTTTACAGCCTTTCGGACTCAATATTAAGTTCAACAATTTCAGATCATAACCTCGGCCCCTATTACATTTTTCCACCCCTTTGTCTTGGGTCTTCCCTCCCCCCTTTTCCTTTTTTTTTTTCTCTCTCCCCCATAGCAGCTGTCTCATCCTGCCAGTACACTTCACACCTAATCTCAGCTGTCTTTTGTCTCCACGGTCCTATTACCATTTCGTCTGGTTTTTAAATACCTCTTAATGTCTCTTTTACTTCTTTTGTTCTATCGCAGCCCTGTCTTCGATTGAATTACAAAACTCATACATTGTGTTAAGGTTTTAAAAATGTAACAAAAGGAATACATCCACACAAGTTTCAGTACAAGAGACCAGCACAATGGGCTGAATGGCCACCTTCGGTGCTGAAGGCTCTGATTGTGTTCCAAATGTACAGTGATATTTTACTTTACAGTTTTGAAAATTTGATCAATTACATGCAACAAAATCTTAATGTATGAAAAACCAATTTACCTGTTGTGGATCATGTGGCTCTTTACCAGATGCCCAGCTGCCAATGCTGCCATGAGAGACAGCTCACCCGCCATTACTGTACCACAAACAATCTCTGCCAGCTGACGTGCATTTTCACCAGGACACTCTTTACATGCCCCCTGAACACCAAGCATCTATCAGAAGAAAATATAATGTTTATAAAGTCTATGTGCTTTTAAATAAAATCTTCCAATAGGTTACTATTACTAGACAAGGGCTTATTTGCATCAGTAACTGTTCAAATTATATGGAGATTTAATGTTATTTTTGGGGGCAGCACATGCCTGATTGTCTACTTCACGAGCATATAGGAGTTCCATAAAGATTGGAATTACCTTAATTTCAAAATTCCTGAAAGTGGAGATACAACCCCCCTGCCCCAAAACAAAATGTAATTAGATATTACTCTACCTTGTGTGAAGAAATTAACAGTGAGAATAGGACTACAGAGATTTGGATTGCCATGACAACATGGGTTGAAGGAAACTGACTTGATTCCGTACCATACCTATAAGACCATCTGAATATAGTACAGCAGAACTTAAGAGGTTTGTACGATAGATTTCCCCTTAACTCAGACATGTTGAATCTAACTCCGCACAGACCAGGGAGTATAACCATGCATCTGGGTCTCCAGGTTGTGCCACTCACTGCCTAATGGTGTGGTGTTATCAGGGAAACTGATCGTACACACAAAATACTTCAGAGCCACGGTCAACCTTCAGGTCCATAAGGTGTTCAGATAACAGGTTCTGTCACAATGTCCATGTCAGTTTGGCTTACTAGTAGCACCCATCAGAATCAGAAAGTCATGGATTCAAGTCCCACGCCAGGACTTGTGCACATAATGCAATCGGTGGTCCCATGCCACTATTCAAAGAGCAGGGGAGTTTTCCTCATATCTTGATCAATATTTATCCCCCACCACAACAGGTTACTAGGTTATTAATCTTACTCTTATTGTGGGACCTTGCGATGAGCAATCGGCTGCTGAGATTGCCAGTGATTACACTTTGCTTTGGGATGTCCTCGATGTGAAATGTGTTACATAAATACCTTTTTTTCTTTCTATACTCTTAAGGAAGTTAAAAACAAATAATGCTGCCTTTTCCATTTGGTTTATTGCCATACAATGCTTTGGGAACTGTGGTAAACCACTGTTTGTATTCCACTGTGTACATGCCTCGGCTGACTGCTCCCCAGCCCCTTTGTATTCTGGACCGGTCGACCACTCGAGGCAGACCTTCATTCTTTTGTTAATAAAAGCCTTTAGTTACTCTCAACTCTGTCTTTTATGAGTAATTGATAGCGCATCAGGAACTAAATTTTGTTTCAATCTACACCTTACTTTACTGGTTTAAAAAAAATGCCTTGGCTTAGTTAGCCGATGACAATACTAAGCTTTAGTAGGAAATTTAACAGTACACAGTGCAAAATATCTGCATGAATTCTCACCTGCAGACAGGTTTGCTGTGGCAGCAAATTGGTCCCTCCTCCAATGGTACCAACCTCTATGGATGGCATGGTGCAGCTGATGTACAAGTCTTCATTACTGATGCCAGCTGATTCCATTAACGTAATACAATTTGAACTACCAACATTCTGGGCTGGATCCTGAAACACATTTGAATTAAGAAAACATAGTATCAACTCCTGTTTGTACAATATGCAGGTATTTGCAAATTACAACAGAAAACTGGGTAGAGTTCAATGCTCACCAATTAGAAGAGACTTTGAGTCGTGAGAAACAAATAAAAAAAACTTGCATTTATATAGTGCCTTTCACAACCTCAGGACGTGCCAAAGACTTTTGAAGTGTAGTCACTGTTGTAATGTAGGAAATGCGGCAGCCAAATTGCATACAGCAAGCTCCCACAGACAGCAATGTGATAATGACCAGATAATCTATTTTAGTGATGTTGGTTGAGGGATAAATATTGGCCAGGACACTGGGGATAACTCCCCTGCTTTTCTTCAAAATAGTGCCATGAGATCTTTTACGTCCACCTGAGAGAGTAGACGGGCCTGTTTAATGTCCCCTGGTTATGTTTTTTCATCAACACTGTAAATATGCACACAGGACCAGTAAGCTTTACAAATCTCAAGAGGTTATACTCTGGCAATGTCTTAGTCCTCTGTACAAATTAGATGGCCAGACGTGAATGAAGTTAAGAGCCAAGCTGGTGAATGGTAATTATTGATGCCTATTTATATTTTAGAACTGCTATAAGAAATGTTTATATTGTAGGATTCCACAGCAGTAAAACAACTGCAGTGCAAATTTATGAATGGGGTTATTGTAAAATTAGAGTTGTTTTTTTTCAGGTTGCCAAATAAGATTGGCCAGTTAAGGTGGGCAGTGCTTAATACAGACAAAAAGAGGGAAGCCTCTAATGGCAATGGTTATACGGTCTTCAAAAGCTCCAGCTCCAAAAGTGGATCTGTCACTGCTGCCTCATTTATTTTACCTTTCTGCCACCGATGACAGTAGAATGTCAAAGTAAATAGCAAAGGATAGGATCCAATAGTGCAGTAGTTTTCCACAAATCCTCATTGGTAGGATTACAGACAGTTTTAAATGAGAGATTGACAAAACCACCCCAGTAGAACAGTCATTACAAAATTATCTGAGATGATCTCCCCAAAATAGCAATAACAATCCTAAATTGGCATTAGTAAATTATACTATCTGGTCACTTTATGGTAAAGCTGTAAAAACCATAGTTTTCCAAGCCACTACCGCATTGAAGCTTTGACCACGCTCAATCAACTCCGATGGACGGATCACATTGTCCACATGCCCGATACGAGACTCCCAAAACAAGTGCTCTACTCGGAGCTCCGTCACGGCAAGAGAGCCCCAGGTGAGCAGAGGAAACGCTTCAAGGACACCCTCAAAGCCGCCTTGAAAAAGTGTAACTCCCCGTCGACAGCTGGGAATCCCTGCCCCAAGACCGCACAAAGTGGAAGAGCAGCATCCGAGAAGGCGCCGAACACCTTGAGTCTCTTAGCCAGGAGCAAGTGGAAGCCAAGTGCAGGCAGCGCAAGTCAACACAAGCACCGCACCCCACCCAGCCGCCCCTTCAACCACCGTCTACCGCACCTGTGACAGAGACTGTAGGTCCCGCATTGGACTCAGTCACCTGCGAACTCAATTTTTAATGTGGAAGCAAGTCATCCTTGGTTCCGAGGGACTGCCTAAGAAGAAGAAATTTATTAATCCTAGTCTATGCAACATCATGTTTGAGTAAAGACATCAACTACAGAAGAATTTCTCTTAGTTTTCCACAAGTACTCCTCCGATGGCAACTGTCCCAGCATATTTCCAGTATGGTCTCACAGAAGGAATGGTGATTTTAATTTAAGTACAGGAAAATTTCTGCGTTCCATCAGTTGATGCATTGCAAACTTTTAACGCAACAAAATAAAAACAAAACTTTAAAGGATCTCCGCACCTACCTGCCCACATGCAATATAGATAGCAGTAACAATATTTGCAGCATGTGCGTTGTAACCACCAAGACTTCCAGCCATAGCTGAGCCCACCAGGTTTTTGCTGATATTCACTTCTACAAGAGACTCTGTAGAGGTTTTTAATACCTAAAGAAAACAAAATGCGAAGAGGACTGCATTAATTACAGACCATTGTTTGAAATAATCTTAGTTGAAAGCTTAAATACTAATTAGTGCATATTTCTTGAAGAAGCATTAAGTAATCCAAAACACATCTGCACATACTAATGTACCTCTCTCACAACTGTGGCTGGAATGATTGCTTCACAGACTACAGACTTTCCCCGTCCTTCAATCCAGTTAATAGCTGCAGGTTTTTTGTCGGTGCAGTAGTTGCCACTAACTGCAAGTACACGCATAGATGGGAACTCCTCCTGCAACCTGGAGAGAGCCTTCTCGGTGCCCTAAAAAAAAGAAAAATCAGACTCAAGATGTCAAATTCTAGAATATTTGCAAAACGATATCTCTATCCCTCCATCTAGCTCACTCACACGAAGGGCTAACACATACAGTTTGCACTGCATTTCCAGTTCCTGCTATCCACAATACAACGCTTCTGTACACACTAATCCATCGCCCCACCGCACTGTTGCTCTAACAGACTGAAGCTTGCTAACATATTCTCAACAGCAACAGTCATGGAATTCTTTTCAAGGCTGAAATCAAAGAATATCGAGGTGCTACGGATTAATTGGCAGCCTGTGAATTCACGACCCGTTTCAATTATGTTTTTCTCTCCTCTCTCCACCTTCACGTTCCTATTTTGATGCCTTTGATGAAGGGAAGCCTTTTGGGATCTTATTTCATTCTCAGCTGGAATCAAATTACCTAGGCAAAGGGCCGATTTCACAAATGCAATAAAGGGTATGCATGCCTTTAGCGCTTTATATAGGAATAAAATCAGTAAATACAGGGGATTAACGAGGTGCAAATGAAGAACCTATTGAACTGCTCGAAATAGGCAGCGCACTTAATAGGTTAGAAGGGGTACCTTTGAAATTGACTCCTACAGTACTGGTAAATTGTTAGCACTATTTGTCCAATATAGTCGGCTGCTCGTGATAAGTGTGGGATTCGTAAATGGTGGGGACAGCACATCAAACAAAATTTGAAGCATTTTGACACCTGTACTCCATTTCGGCTTCAACAGTTTGAGGGATTGAGCAAGTACTATTTAACACTATAACTTGCTCTACTCTAGAGAACTATCTGCAGAATTTTCACTTTTTCAGGGAGTGGCTATGCCAATGTTCAGGAATTTAGCTAACTAGTAGCCAAGTCTGCAAACTGCAGTGCTGGCTCTCTAAAATATCAACTTGCTTATCACAGTCAGCCATTTTTATTAGAAAAGGCAAAAGATTACAGATGCTGGAAGTCTAAAATAAACACAGAAAATGCTGGAAATACTCACTTAAAACCCATTACATCTGTAACATTTTCCAGCTCTGATGAAAGGTCACAGACCTGAAACGTTAACTCTGTTTCTCTGTCCACAGATGCTGCCTGACCTGCTGAGTATTTCCAGCATTTTTTGTTTATATATTTATTGGAAACTTGTACTTGCCTTTGAGATCATGTTCATGCCCATGGCATCTCCAGTCTTGGATTGAAAGCGGATATAAAGGTTATGTCCAGCAAGAGCAATGTGCAGCTTCTGAAGCCGAGCAAACCTGAATATTGGAATTAGAAAAAAGTGTAAACATAAAAAAAATAAACACTACTTGAAATTTTATGTAAAACAGTGAATTTACAGAGACCAGAATCAGCTCTAGCCACCCAGTATCTTGTAAATACACTCTGGTTTCACCTACAATTCTAACAATTTATGGGGCTAAAATTCTGGTGATTGGAGTGGGCAGAGGGTTCCCATTGCATAGAGTCTTCCACCCATTCCTTCAATGTCTCAGAGCTAAGCCTAGGGGAGTTCCTGGGCTATCTGCCAATTATACAAGTTAAGCCTAACCGAACACTTGCTTGCTGAGAGATGTGAGGTCTGCTGTGGGGTTAGTAAAGGCCCAAGGACTGCACTGGGAAAGGTAAACTGATCGCAATGGGGAAGCGATTACCTCTCCAAAAATATCAATACATTAAAACAATGTTTTAATGCCATTCCTCTTCAGTCCTTCCTGGGCCTCGCTTCCATCCTTGGAGCAGCAATGCACCGCTCAATTTCTCTCCTAGCTGTTGGAGTGAGCACCTCTGAAGCACCTTTAGAGATACAGGCCACCCACCCCAATTAAGTTAATGACCCTGGCTCACCGATTGAGGACAGGGTCTATGGCTCTTTTGATGAGCGCACGGTGTCCCACTCCACTATATTTCCACTGGTGAAGGGACCCCAGAATTTTGGGGGATAAATGTTTAGAATGCACTATGCTCCCTAAACATTTTAAATTGTCCCCAGGCAAGATTGAAAAGTGCTCAGAGTTTTCAAAGGACCACACCCTCTGGGCACATTTTAAAACCAGGTTTCATGCGGTGCTGGAGCTGTACTTCATGAGGTGTCAAATTCAAGCAGCGAGAGGCTGCATTTACATTATACTTTCCCTTCAGAGAGTCAGAAGCTGCTTTAATCTTGAGTCAGGTCCAGACTAGACTTACACAATTCTAGCATCAGTGCAAACACAACTACTCTGCACGAATGGTACACTTGTGGTGCAAACACAGCCGTAGGCAACTTCCTCCAGGCTGAAGTTAGGACCATGTTCTAGACTTATACTACAGTGATGCTGAAGTTGCAGTAGAAATTCACCTGTCAAGACCATTAAATTACAAATATTAAACATAACTTCCCATGATAATGTACAATGCAGTTTAAAACTGAAACACTTACAAACTTGGCAAATTCATTCTACAGCTCTCCATCAGTCTGTACATTTTATCAGTTAATGGAAGCACTACATATAGAAATGTACATCCTGCTAGATGGCCACAAGACCACTCAGTGAAACAAAGACAATTGGTGGGGATAGTGATGGAAGGAAAAAAAGAACTGACTCAATTTACTACTTCATGGTGGCCAAAGAGCAACAATGACAATCACAGAAGAGTCTGCAGCTCAAGAGTCTCACCCTAATTTGGAAACCTCACCTGCTAGTACTATCAAATATCTCCTTTATAATCTGGAAACCATCAGGGCTCTCCAGCCACGCTTTCACTTCTGCAGCCTCACATGCAGTAGGCAGCCTCACAACTGGTCCTCTAGTCATTCCATCTGCCAATACACGACTCCGTGCTCCACCACCAAGCTTAAATTGAAAGTTAAATTGTTTAGGACAAAAGTATCACGATTATGAAAGATTAAATCGTGATGGGGAACATATTTTAAAACAGATTGCAGTATACTTTGATACAAGAAAGCACTCAACTATACAGCAGTTGTGCAATAAAGTTGACAATTTACATCTACTTACACATATTGCCCTGCAACCTCGGTTAGTGCTCGCCACAAGACAGCCTTCGGTAGTGGCCATAGGCACTTGGAACTCCTTCCCATTCAGACAAAGTGGTCCAGCAACTCCCACAGGAATAGGCATGTAGCCAATGATATTCTCACAGCAAGTTCCTATGACCTAAAGGTTCAAATTAGACAAAATAAATTCACATGCATTAAAAGTAGAATTAAGTCTCCAAATCCCACAGCGACTATAAATCATAGATTTAAACATCTCCTGCCAAAGCTCAGCTGATTAGGGCTGTGAATGGCGGAGTCATATAGATCAAGAATGTCCCATGTTTGATCTCCAGTCTGTGCAGAGTTAATGTTCTCAGGCAAGGCACAGTCAGTGGTGGTACAACTGGCCTCAGGGTCCTTGGTAAAAAATAAACTAACCAAGAGTTCCTACTCCAGAATGCGATCCAGTGACCTCTGATGAAAGTGTACATATTTATATGTCAAGGCAAGGCCATGATCAAACTTCACTGCTGTTTCTCAAGTTAAAACAGCCCCCAGCACTCACTGTCTAGCCTTGCATGAAACATGGGCACTTGAGTGAGATACCAGGGGTGGAAAAGGCACCTTCCACACATTTAACTGTACCCCAGTAAAAGAGGTCAAACATTGAGGGGGAGGTAGAGGGTATAAGAGGGAGAAAACTAGTAGAAAGAGAGGAAAAAAAGTTACATTCAGGTACCACTTATTACTAAGCACTAGCAAAAAAATGAGTACACCATAGAGTAGTATGATGTAAATTTAATCCACTAATCCAGGATTTTAAGATCTCAGGAGAAAAAAAAATGAAGAATCTTTACAGAGACGCCATTATACGAGTCCCAGTGGCATATAGAGTGCCCACTTTCCTCCAATATCAATGTCCCTCAGTTGTGGGGTTGAGTCACTAAGGTCTGGGGAATAAAGAAGAAAAACAGGGGGGGAAAAAACTAAAGTAGCACGCAGCAATCTCAATATGCCGTGTTCTTCAACATCACCAAGTTTAGTGGAAGTCTTCATTAAAAAAAACAAATCCATTTCATTCTTTAAAAAAAAATCACTAAAACTAGCCAACCGATTAAAAATACAATGAATAGAAAACATTTAAAACGGAACATTGAAAATCTATTCTATTCTTTCATTGGTAATATTGATTTTCCCTTTAAACTGCTTAGCTTTTAAACATCTTAAACCTATTAAGTCTCACCTTATTTGGAGCAAAACTAATAAAATGCCCCATATTTTCCCCATCTCACTCTTAATAAAACGCACCTCCACGTTTCAATGGGTTTGCAATGTGTCTCACTCTTCCTGATTATAAATCTCGAATGCGGACAGCTCTGACTTACCAGTGAGTAATCATAGTCCCTGTAGGGGAGCAGCTGCAGTGCAGTGGATCTGGGGATTTTTGGAGCCAGTAGCTGTCTACGTATGAATACACCACGCTCTGGAGTTTGCAGAATATTCTCGAGTTTGTAAGCTGGAATGTGTTTGCCATTCACCAGACAAATGATCTCAGCATCAGTAAGGTATTTTGCTCCTTTCTATTGTACAGAAGGAAAAAAAAAAACACACCTTGTTAGGGATTAACAAAACTTTAAGTCACTGGTATCTTACTACATAAAGTTCAATCCCAAGGGCTCTACTAAAACTACAATAAACATTTCTGTAGAATTAGACAAGAGAAGAAATTAAAACAGATGAGGACCGTGAACATCAAACTACTGGATTACTATAACTGCACAATTTAATATTGAAGGTGAACCATTTCATCAGTTTAAGAGTTGGTTAAAGGTTATTTCAAAACTTTGATCAATTCAGAATATATCCACGACTCTTTAATTAGCATTAAATGCCATTGGCCATTCAATGTAATTGTAGACTCTGCTCAGCTGTTCACAAGCACCATTACCAAGTAACTAAACATTCATATTCATCTGAAGATCACTATTCCAAAACCATTTTTCATTACAGCAGCACCAGCAGAAACTAAACTCAAGAGAATTGCTATGTTCAATATGAATGTACAAGACATACAGGATTGGGAATTGGTGTGCTCATTATTCAGCATCTAATATCTGTTACCTACACTAAGTCACTGAATCTTCATTGATTGTAATGGAGTTTGATACAGGCATAATAATTTTCAACATTTAACCAAACTGTTTAGTTTCTCATTGGACAGGGTTCATCAATCAGATACAGAACACAAATTCATATTTCTTCCAGAGATCAATACAAAAGTGTTGAGACCATGGCTAATTAAGTTAGAGCTCTTTTACCTCTGGGCTTTTGAGTATGGACAAGCATTCGTCAATTGGTCGTGGCTCTAGCAGAAACTCAGTATCTAGCTCTTCAGGTGTTCCTGAAGATGAAGAGCTTGGAGGAGTGAAGTCTCCCAACACAAAATTTGCTTTTGGCATATGATCGACTGATTTAGGGATGGAGCACGCAATAGGCTTAATGACTTCATCTGCGTGAAAAATAATCTGTGATTCATTTATATGGAAGTACAAGCAACGGTAATACATATAAATTGTCTCATTCAAAAAAGTATTACCAATAATATGTATACAAGGGCAATATTTGTAAAGCCTGATGGATGAAAGTAATACTTTAACAATTACATTTATAGAAAACCTTTATTAAGCATCCCGAGTTGCTTCCATTAGGGTCAGATCCCAATCTTAGTGTCTTTGTCCACCTCCCCATTTTCCCTAAGAATTGGTTTTAAGGCGGCTTTTGAAGATGGGGAGAGATGTAGCAAGATGGTGGGGGTTTAAAGAGAAAGCTAATGTATGGGTGGAGTAGGGGTGAGACGGGAACAAGGTAGCTAAAAGCTCTGCCAATAAAGTGTTAAATCTCACCCCTGCAACAAAAAGGCTGTAACTTAATATTTTTATATTCAGAAAAATGCAAATTATTTTTTAAATTTCACTGCTGCTCATGAAGCCAGTCTTTTTTTTTGCCGCTTCTTTATCATCAAGGTAACAGTACTGAGGAATGGAACATTTTTCTACACTTTACACCCAACGTTACTGTTGATCACCACTAGCAGTGTTGCTACTAGGGTTTCAGCAATAGTTGATAAGTGTGTGTGTTACAGCTACACGTGGAAGAAAAACAGTATAATTATAGGTTTTGTCCTACCTACTGTGAGAATGGTCTGAGGAGAGTAATTAGTATGATGCTAGAGTGACGAACTGGTGGTTACAAATTGGTCACAGGTCAGGGTAGTGGAAGTATATTTGAGCTGATGAACTGAGTATCATGTAATGTTAAAAGCAAATTGGCTGTAGTATAAATTTTCTATAGTGTATTGGTATCAGTGGGCTATATACACCAATGACAACACTTTGCCGGAGACAAGTTTAAATATATGAAATTGATGATATGGTAGAGTAGTGGTTACATAACTGGACTAATAATCCGGAGTTCAAATCCCACCATGGCAGTTTGAGAATTTGAAATCAGTTAAAAAATATGAAAATAGAAAACAGGTCAGATTATTGCAAAAACCCAACTGATTCACTAATGTACTTTAGGGAAGGAAACCTGCCATCCTTGTCCAGTCTGGCTTATATGGGACTCCAGTCCCACAGTATAGCGTTAGTTAAAGTTCCATTACAGTGCACAGCAATTGTAACAAGCATCTGTAACTTCTACCTGTATTTTCTTTACTGTTTGGTGCCTCATCTGTTAGACAATTTGACTGGAATCTGGTAGTTCCAATATTATTCCTGCAGCAATCAGTATTCTTTTTCTGCATCACCACAGAAGATGTCATAGGATTCTTCAGTGAGAGAGTGGATTCAGTCTCCGTTTGCTCGAAGAAGATGTATTTGATAGCAAGGAAGAGTGCTAGGCCAAGGGTGATTACTTGTTCAACATCCATGCTGATCATCCTGTGTAAAATGAAACAAACATAAAATGCATTAACTAGCATTTGATAAGTTTTACGATTACGCTATGAACTTTATAAAATAAAGTACACCGTTTTGTTCAATATCCTGGTTAGAACGCATTTAGAATATTGCATTCAGTACACATAGTGGGCAATATGAAAGCTTTGGAAAAAGTCTAAAAGAGGGCCGGAAGAATGATCTGTAGCTTAAATAGACCTTAGTTATACTTTAGTAGACGTCAGGGTGATTTGATAGCAGGTATACAAAATCGTTAAAGGCCTTGACTGTATTCTTCGAGAGGCTATTTCAATTAGCTAGGTTGGGGAAGACCAGAGGTCACTTGTATAAGTTACACAAGGGTAGGGGCTAGGTTGGAGGTTACGCTTTTCTTCTTTTCCCCTGAGGTTAGTAGACCTATGGAACGCAATACTGGCTCACGTGGCGAGTGCAGATTATCTGCGTGCCTTCAAGAGAGCACTGAACCAGTTCCTGGGAAAGATGATCACATCTTATAAAAAGTAGGTAAAATATCAGGTGCTATGTGCATGGTCTATGTGGTCTCCTGGGCTAGTTTGCTACCTCTCTCAGGAGGTTACATGACTGATAGTGGGCGTAGGTGCCTAATCGCGATGCTCCAGGTGCCGCAGTGGTCAAGGTGCAGGCTCGATGGACCAGCTAGTCTTCTCCTGCCCATCAATTTACAATGTTTACAAGTTTGGAGCTTTTATGGTTTTAAAATGGGAACCATTTCCAGTGTACTATTTCATAACACAAATGTTTGTGCCCAGAGTTTGAAATACCCAATTTTACACACAGTAAAATGTGTAAAACCAAGACACCTGCATAAATGCACTCTGGTTAGTGCTTCAGGCGTCCTATATTGAACATAGAACATAAAAATGTAAGAAATAGGAGGATTAGGCCATTCAAGCCTGCTCTGCTATTCAGTAAGATCAAGGATGATTTTCTATCTCAACTCCACCTTCCCACACTATCCCCATATCCCTTGGTTCCCTCAGTATCCGAATATCGATCTGTCTTGAATACACCCACCAATTGAGCATCCACAGCCCTCTGGGGTAGAGAATGCCAAAGATTCACAACCCTCTGAGTGAAGAAGTTTCTCCTTATCTCAGTCTTAAATGGCTGACCCCTTGTTCGGAGACTATAACCCCGAGTTCTAGACTCCCCAGCCAAGGGAAACATCCTCCCAAGCATTTACCTGAGCAAGCCCCATAAGAAATGTATACATTTCAATGAGATCACCTCTCATTCTTCTAAACGCTAGGGAATATTGGCCTAGTCTACTCAATCTCTCATCGGATGATCCCCACCATCCCAGGAATCAGTCCAGTGAACTTTTGTTCCACTCCCTCCAAGGCAAGTATATCCCTCCTTAGGTAAAGGGAACAAAACTGTACACAGTACTCCAGATGTGGTTTCACAAAGGCCCTATATAATTGTAAGTAAGAGTTCTTTACTCTTATACTCCAATCCTTTGCAATAAAGGCTAACATACCATTGGCTATCCTAATTGCTTGCTGAACCTGCACGTTAATTTTCATGTACAAGGACATTCAGGTCCCTCTGAGTACCAACATTTCCCAATCTCTCACCATTTAAAAATATTCTGCTTTTCTATTTTCCCTAAAGTGGTAACTTCATATTTCTCCACATTATATTCTATTGGCCAGCTTCTTGCCCACTCACTTAACCTGTCTATATCTCTTTGCAGGCTCTTTGCGTCCTCCTCACAATTTACTTTCCCACCTAGCTTTGTATTGTCTGCAAACCTGGATAAATTACACTCGGTCCCCTATCCAAGTCATTAATATAGATTGTAAATGGCGGCGGGCCAAGCACTGATCCTTGTGGCACCCTACTAGCCAAGCCAAAACAAAAATGACTCGTTTATTCCTACTCTCTATTTTCTGTCCGTTAACCAATCCTCAATCCTTGCTACAGGAAACTTTGGTTTATCCGGAGGTTAACTGTCCGGAATGCTCGAGCCACCGGCAAAATTCAGGAGTCGGTTCAGTAAGTTTTTTTTCTTTTCGTTGCTTTTTTTCCCCCACTAGTCAGGCTCTGCAAGGTCTAGCTAAAGCTGTTGCTTAGCTACAGAGACGCTTGCAAGCTACGGCCGATTGTTTAGAAGCAACAGGGTTTGTTGCTAGATACGGAGCTCAAAAGCTTCCGTATGTTTTAACATTAGCGCTGGTTTGTCCGGCAGTTTTGATGGGACGGCAACAGCTCGGTCCCATCGGTGCCGGATATCAAAGTTTCCTGTAATATATTACCTCCAATCCCATGAGTCCTAATTTTATGTAATAACCTCTTGCATGGCACCTTATCGAATGCTTTTTGAAAATTCAAATACACCACATCCACTGGTTCCCCCTTATTTATTCTGCTAGTTACAACCTCTGAAAATGCTCAACAGATTTGTCAAAGACGATTTCTCTTTCATAAATCTGTTGATTCTGCCCAATCATATTACGATTTTCGAAGTGCCTGTTACCACGTCCCTAATAATAGATTCTAGCATTTTCCCTATGACTGATGTCAGGCCAACTGTCCTGGAGTTTCCGGTTTACTCACTCCCTCCTTTCTTGAATAGCGGGGTTACACTTGCTACCTTCTAATCCACTGGGACTGTTCTAGGGAATTCTGGAAGATCAAAACCAATGCATCCACTATCTCTGTAGCCACTTCTTTTAAAACCCTAGGAGGTAGGCCATCAGGTCCAGGGGATTTGTCGGATTTTAATCCCATTAATTTCTCCAGTACTATTTCTTTAAGTTCCACATTCTCACTTGACCCTTGGTTCCCCTCCATTTTGTTTTTTGTATCTTCTTCCATGAAGAGATACAAAGTATTTGTTTAATGTCTCTGCCAATTCCTTATTCCTCATTATAATTTCTCCTGTCTCTGCCTGTAAGGGACCCACGTTTACCTTCGCTAATCTCTTCCTTTTTATATTCCTATAGAAGCTTTTACAATCTGTTTTTATGTCTCTTGCTAGTTTACGCTCATATTCTCTATCCTCTCTCGATCAATTTCTTGGTCATCCTTTGCCAATTCTAAAATTCTCCCAAACCTCAGGCTTACTATTCTTTTTGGCAACCTTCTAAGCCTCTTCCTTTAATTTAATACTACCTTTAACTTCTCATTAGCCAAGGTTGGACCATGTTTCCTGTAGTGTTCTTATTCCTTAAGGGAATGTAAATTTGTTGTGAATTATGAATTGTTTCTTTCAATGTTTGCAATTGCTTATGTATCATCAATGCTCCCATTAAGCTGTGCAGCAGTCTGGAGGTCCCTGCAGGCTGCTCAGTGACTTTTACATGGAAAAACCACACATGCACGGAAATATGAATGGGTCGCGCATCCAAAAAAAAGTTAGCTGGAACATTGTGTACTGTCATATCCTTTAATCTAGTTTCCCAATCTACCTTAGCCAATTTGCCCCTTATACCTACGTAGTTTGCTTTGTTAAGATTTAAGACCTTAGTTTCGGACTTAACTAAATCACTTTCAAACTCAATAAAAAAATTCTATCATATTATGATCACTCTTCCCCAGAGGCTCCTTTACTACAAGGTTATTAATTAACTGTCTCATTACACAATACTAGATCTAAAATAGCATCTTCCCTAGTTAGTTCCTTGACATACTGATCTAGAAAACGATCTTGAATGCATTCCATGAACTCATCATCTGCACTATTACTGCAAATTTGGTTTCCCCCAGTCTGTGAAAATTAAAGTCCCCTATGATTATTGTATTACTCTCATTACATGCGCCTCTAATTTCCTGATTTATAATGTGCCTGACACTACAACTACTGTTAGGAGGCCTATCAACTGCTCCCACCAACGTTTTCTGCCCCTTGTTTCTTAGCTCCAACCAAAGTGGTTCTACATCTTGATTTTATGAGCGAAGACCCTTTCTCGCTATTGTATTTATTCCATCCCTCATCAGAGCTACCCCCCAACCCCCCACACTTTTCCTTTTTGCTTATCTCTTCTAAAAGTCAAGTATCCTGGAATATTTAGTTCCCAACCTTGGTCACTCTGCACCCACATCTCCATAATGGCCATTAGATCAAACCCATTTATTTCTATCTGTGCTATTAATTCATCTATTGTGTTGCGAATGCTTTGCGCAGATATAGTGCCTTCAGCTTTAACTTTTTTTCTACTTTTCCTGATATCAACACCAATCTGAAAATGAAAACTTTCTCGGGGTACTCCTCTAATGGATATCTTAGGATTTCAAATACAGGGAGCTATGTTCTGAAGAATATTATGCTAGATTGTCAAATGTAGGTAATTGGAATGTTTATGTCAGTTCCTCAGTCAGTTTTTCAGAACCTTTAAAGGGCAGCCTGCCTAACGGGGAAATTCCTCTTTTGAGAGCACATTGGAAAGTATTTGCTTTATTTTGGTGTTTCTTCCCCATAGTTAGCAAAAAACTTATTTCCAGCCCCGGCCCCCACCCCTTCGCAATACTGGATTGTTTCAGACATCAGGAAGATGGGCTGATCTGACTTCGAAGTGCAGCATGCACTGTGACTAAACAGCAGAACAAGCACTCCAGAAAACTGGATTTGTACAACTTGGGGGCTTCTCCTAAAACTAATAGATGGCCAATATATTGGACACACTTCACTCACAAATAACTTTCCTATTTGTATCAGTGAGTAGCACACCACTTTAAGCAATTAAAGTTGTACATTAAAGAATATTTTAAGCCTACAAGCTGACATTTGCTTGAAGTTAATATTCCAATACCTGGAAAGATAGAATTGCCATAGTGGTACATTTGGATCAACTCGTTTCGGCATACTTTCATCCAGTCCTGTTTCAGATTTAGGCATTTCCAAGGGGTTATTCTGCGAAGGTGGTTCTGCTATCCAGCGACTATGAGCATGAACCAGAACTAATCCTAGAGACTGGGGCCCAAACAAAAAACATTCCATTACTAGTTACTTATCCATCCAGAAGTTATTACAATTTAATAATCTCACTGGATGATCAACACCAAACTACAAAATTCAATAGCTTAACTTGGTAGTAGAACACATCAAAATATTCAGATAACGGGATTATTGGTTGGGCCATTTCCTTACAAAGTTTGGGCTTGTATGTACAATTGTGCAATAATATTTCTAGAAACCTGGAATTGTTGCAAAATACAACAAGTTCAATTGTGTAGAACTTGACAATTAGTGAAATCTGTTAATTACTACTTTATCCAGAAAATACAGAAGATGCCTTTCAATACTGACCATGATGACTTTCACCCTCTGCGTTACAGGATTTGGCTTGTTATCTTCCTCTTCCTCCAAGACTCGAGCAAAATGGCCAAGTTGCCAAATTGGACGACCCTCGCGATTTTCTCGAGAAAGCTATGGGAGAAATTTGTTGTTTAATTATCTTGAATGACAAAATAGTTTCCTGAAAACCAAACACAGATCATTTGTCATTATGGTGCCACTTCTTACCTCACTTGTAAGCTACTAAAGGGTTTCCAGCTTTCTTTGAAGATAAATCAAACCATGTAGCTCTCAATGAGTACATGTCAACAGGCATTAAAATCCTGCTAACACAGTATTGGAAAATTCCTAATTTCATGCTTACCTCCAATACCAGGGAGACACAAGCTGGGAAGAATGTCATAAAGACAAAGTAGTTTGCCAAAACAGACATGCAGCCAAAGCAGCACATGATTTCTAGCTGTCGTACCCCTGAAGGAAGGAAAAAAAAGTTAAAGGACTTTTTCTTCTAATTTTTAAGTTAATATTCCCTTCTTCCACACATTTTCTCATGGAGTGTCTGTGGGTGGGTTTATGTCAGCACTGCTCTAAAATCACTGCTCTAAATGGTATGCAAGTGACTTTGCCTTCAACCTTGTCTTCCTAGCCTCCATTAGGTGTTTCCTCATGGGTCATGTTGAGATCAGCAACTCACTCATAACAAAACTAGAGTTTCAAACCCACATCCTACCACAAAGGTGAAGCAGCTTGTTAAGGCTTAAAATGTACCTCACCATCACATCCCCTTTGAACTCTAAATGTTCAGCAACTTCCTATGAAACTAACAGAAGAAACACACGCACGAGAGGAGGAGATAGATTTTATATTTCATGTACCTACCGGACATAGTACCAACACCTATCACAAGACATTCCACAAGGGCATCAAGAGTGAAAGTGGGACCCAGAATGGCCATGCCACGTGCAATATTTTCCCTTACTTCATCCTGTCAATCAAAATATACATGTAGAACCAGTTTACAGTGATAGCAAAGAACTACAGCAGACCTCATCAGTCCTCGAACACTTCCAAACTTCAAGAAAAAAAAAGTGGGTATGGGTTTAATTTTGCATTTACAGTGTAGGACATTATAATTAAAAGTTATTCTTACAGCAGAACATTAAATACGATTGGTCAAAAGAGCTATAATGACTACAATTAATTCCATTGCTCACTGGTGCCAATTATTATACAAAAGCAATCACAAAACACTTTCTCGAAAACAGATGGAAAACATTTCTAATTTCAAACCAAAGTTAGCTCAAGGGAATGATTAAAATATATGGTACTGTAGTACAAATTGCTCTGGAGTGAAGTTTATTTAATCCACTATTCAGATTATAAATTAGAAAAATATTTCTCTTCAGTTTACACATACAACTGAAGTATAGAATAACCACCTCAACATTTGGGCATACTACTATATCAAACTTTAGCCTTCAGGCAAGTAGTTTGCAACTATACACCTTTAATGCAGTGGTAAGTTAAATATTAAATGTGAAAAATATAATTACATTCATCAGTATTAAAGGCATTGTGTTTATTTGTAGCCAGCCCTCAGTCTGGATTTACCAGTTATTTTAAATCAATCTTTCTTTCCAAATGGTACTGAATGAATCACAGCCTGACATAAATGTAGTACAGTACCTGGCAGTTGGAGCTCAGTGCAAATTTGGCCAGAGCACTGGCTTTGGACAGATCAATCAGCAGCAAGAAGAAAGGCAAGGCTTCACTGTGAAGAAATATGAATTTAGAGTTAATCATGGTGCAAATGTTCCTGTGAAACTCATACCACAATAAAATCCTTAGGTATCTTGAACCCATGACAGTCTGACTCAGAGGGGAAGAGTGCTACCACTGAGCCAAGGTGTCAGCCAGTACAGTACTGAGGGAATGCTGCACCAGAGGTGCCACCTTTTGGATGAGACGTTAATCGAGGTCCGGTCTGCCCTCGCAGGTAGAGGTAAAAGATCCAGTGGCACTATCGGAAAAGGAGCTGGGCAATTCTCCCAGTGTCCAAGCTGACATTTATCCCTCAACCAACATCACAGTTTAATTGGTCATTTATTTCATTGCTGTTTGTGGGACCTTGATGTGCACAAATTGACTGCCACATTTCCTATAATCTACTGGAATTTTTTGAGGGTGTAACTGGTAAAATAGATAAGGGAGAACCAGTGGATGTGGTATATTTGGACTTTCAGAAGGCTTTCGATAAGGTCCCGCATAAGAGGTTAGCGTGTAAAGTTAAGGCACATGGGACTGGGGGGCAAGGTATTGACTTGGATAGAGAACTGGTTGGCAGACAGAAAGCAAAGAGTTGAAATAAACGGGTCTCTTTCCGAGTGGCAGGCAGTGACTAGTGGGGTACCGCAGGGATCGGTCCTTGGACCCCAGCTATTCACAATATCTAGACGAGGGAACTCGATGTAATATCTCCAAATTTGCAGACGACACAAAGCTAGGCGGGCGTGTGTGCTGTGAGGAGGATGCAGAGAAACTCCAGGATGATTTGGACAGGTTGGGTGATTGGGCAGAAGCATGGCAGATGCAATATAACGTGGATAAATGTGAGGTTATCCACTTTGGTGGCAAAAACCGGAAGGCAGATTATTATCTGAATGGCAATAGATTGGAAGAAGGGGAAGTGCAACGAGACCTGGGTGTCCTTGTGCACCAGTCGCTGAAGGTAAGCATGCAGGTGCAGCAGGCGGTTAAGGCGGCAAATGGCATGTTGGCCTTCATAGCGAGAGGCTTGGAGTACAGGAACAAGGATGTCTTGCTGCAGTTGTACAGGGCCTTGGCGAGACCACATCTTGAGTATTGTGTGCAGTTTTGGTCACCTTATCTGAGGAAGGATGTTCTTGCCATGGAAGGAGTTCAGCGAAGATTCACCAGGCTGATACCTGGGATGGCAGGAATGACGTATGAGGAGAGATTGGGTCGATTGGGCTTGTACGCGCTGGAGTTTAGAAGAATGAGAGGGGATCTCATTGAAACTTATAAAATTCTGACAGGACTGGACAGACTAGATGCAGGAAGGATGTTCCCGATGGTCAGGGGTTACAGTCTAAGGATAAAGGGTATGCCATTTAGGACAGAAATGAGGAGGAATTTCTTCACCCAGAGAGTGGTGAACCTGTGGAATTCTCTACCACAGAAGGCAGTAGAGGCCAATTCATTAAATATATTCAAGAAGGAGTTGGATATATTTCTTAAAGGCTAAAGGGATCAAGGGGTATGGGGAGAAAGCAGGGACCGGGTACTGAATTTGGACGATCAGCCATGATCACATTGAATGGCGGAGCAGGCTCCAGGGGCCGAATGGCCTACTCCTATCTTCTATGTTTCTATTACAACATTGGCTACACTTCAAAAGTACTTCATTGGCTGTAAAGCACTTGGGACCTCCCGAGGTTGTGAATGGCACTATATAAATGCAAGTTCTTTCATTCGATGTATCTGTAACTTTAGTTACTGGTCACTTAAAACGTCAACATATATTGTATATGGGCCGCGCGGTTTACGGCTGGGCGCTGCCGCTCACGCGCTCGGAGTCACTCTTTTCCTCCCTGCCCCCCCTCTCTCCCTGCCCATATGTCCCCTCTCTCTCTTCCCTCCCCCCCTCTCTTTTGGCACCTGGGGAAGGGCTTTGAAAATTGAGCCCAGCCGCGGTGGACGTGCGGGGCCTAGCGGTTCAGGCCCGGCCGGGCTCTGGGGCCGAGACGGACCCCAGCTGAGCTCCCGGTGTGGCAGGGCGCCGCGCCGGTCGCGGTTTACGGGCGGCCGCTGACGCTCCCCCGCCCACTCTGTGTATCGGGCCGAGCGGTTGAGGGGCCCGGCCCGAGTGACTCCAACTCACCTCCCGCTCCCGGAGCTGCAATGTGGGGGTTTGTTTGACTGGTGCTGTCGCTGTGGGGATTTAAAAAATGGCGGCGAAGTTTCGGGAGGCTGCAGGATTAGACCCGCCCACACACGGCGGATTGGTCAACCATCAGGTCACTGAAGTGTATGATTGGTGAACCATCACGTCACTCAACGCTAACGAGCGGTAGGATTGGTCAACCGCTAATGAGCGGATTTTTGTAAGTTTTTTGAACTTTTTTGTCTACTGTCCGAACAATTTTTGTCTGACCAAAAAGTAAATACGCCTATTAGACTCCCCTGATCATAACCTTTCTTTTGCTATAACATACGTGTAGGTACGCTCTATAACTTTTGAGTGTATAGCGGAAAGACAGACAAACCAACCGCTTTAATATATAGAAGATAGAAGATAGATGCTTCTATTAAAGACAGAACAACAATCTTGCCTTTTGCTGTTTTTGGATTTGACAGTTATATGCTGTGATAGAGGGTTTAAATAAGGTAAGGATGGGCTAGAAGGTCTCAATTATCTGTACTAATCTTCATTTTATAAGTATTAATTTTTCCCTAATTTACTGTGCCACCATAGAGTCTGGGAATGGGGTTTTTGTTGTTACCCCCTAGAGCAATTTTCTAATTTCTACCTTTCTTTCCACTGGTGTCAAGACAAAGAGCAGTGGCTACTTCCTCACAGGAAGAAAGCAATCCAAGTCACTTTTGCACATCTAGAAAGCAGCTCACAAAGTGTCTTTGGCAGCAGTCCGCCTGCCTATCCACTTCACTGGTGCAGAAAGCTAAAATTTAAGCTACACACCAGGCTTTCTTTCAAACAGGTTTTAAATATGTAACCAAATTAAAAAAAAAAAACAGGTTTCACCAACTATACTGCTGTCTGTTTTACACATCTAAAAATAATACTCTATGTCCTGTACATTTTTAAGAAACTCTCGATTTACCGGCACCTAAATAAACCAGAAATCTCTGTTAACCGGCAAAATTCAGGAGTAGGTTCAGGTAAGTTTTACTTCATATTAGTGGCAGTTCCTGGATCTGTGGCTGTGTAACTGGGGTTCCTGCACTTGTTGCTAAGCAACAGGGACGCTTGGTCTGTGGCCGGAGTTCCTGCACATGTTGCTAAGCAACAGGGAAGCCTGGCTTTGTTGCTGTGTATGGAGCTCTCGTACCTTTCAACTATACCGCTCTGTAATCCGGACTTTTTGATAAACCGGCACCACGCCGGTCCTGTCGTTGCCGGATAATAAAGAGTTTCCTGTATTCACATTACACAAGTGCGAATGCTGGCCCAAAAAGTAGTATGAAGGTAGTAATGTGAACACATCCAAAATGTTCATGCAAAGTAAAATAGAGAGTTGAGGATCTTTGTACTCACTTGAGGCCAGTTAATTCTTTATCCAGAAAGTGAATTACAACTGTGCTAAAAACAAAGCTGGAGAAGATGGTGAAGAGACCAGCAATCCCTAAAAGAACAAATTAAGCTAAAATTCAGTTGCACAGAACATACTGTACAAATAGGCATACATATTTAATAATATGTAATAGACAAGTTTAAATGTTAGTTTAGATTCAAGGGCATGCACTCACAATGAAGCCACAGACAGTAAATTAAAAAAAGGTGCTTAGACCATACCTAGCATATACTTAGAACCAAGCTGTCGGAGGTTCTGGAATTGGAAGTATATATACAAGATTGCTAAGCAACGGGTGATGGTCAGGATTATGATATCACTGCTCAATATCTCCTGTGAAAACAAAAAAGTCACAACATCAGTGAAATTCTATCTACATTTACTCCAAAAAACTCTTTTGTCCCCAAGAGTTACATTGTTTTAAATGAACCACCCAGTTATATGACAAGCTTTGCGTAACATTTCAGTTCCCTAGAAGCATTTTTAAAATTTGATCCAGATTTGATGCAGACTGGCCAATGCAGACACATTTCCAAAAAAAACTTATCAAGAATGGTGCACAAGTAAACTTTAATTGTATTTTTGAGATTCAGACAACCATTTAGGAAAGGAAAAACATCCAAGTAAAAGTACACAACTGTTAATTTAAATATACTAACAAAAGGTTTCACAACTTCTCAACATAGAAAATTAAGCCTAGAACTTCTGCTCCTTCTTGGGGTGGAACTCAAGTTGCAATAGAAGCAGAGGGTCCAGAGATTAGGGTGAAACCAGATTGCACGGAGTTTCTACCCTCGAGAGCTACCACAACTATTTTCCAACAAGGGGGGCGGGAAAGAGGGCTTCTTACACCTGCCCCTCCCAACCTGATGTTTAGGGCTCACCCAGAAATGCCAACACCTATGCCTGCAGAGAGCAGATCTAAATGCCTGACTGCACATGGGTCCCACAAAGTCAGATTCTAATGTCAATTGATTCCACAGACCCTAATTCCAATGGCAACTAATTCCAGAGGTTGGGAGTGCCCACAAAACTGCACAGATAAATTCCACTGCTGTTCTATACTTTGGCCTTCTATCTCCCCTTGTGCCCTCTCTGAGCTCAGCCTGTATGAGTCCCACCTCCTGCTCCCTTGACACTATTTCCACTAAACTGCTGACCTCCCAACTTCCCTTCCTAGTCCCCATACTAGCCAACATTGTAAATGGTTCCTTCTCCTTGGGTACTGTCCCCTCCTTTCAAAACCACTTTCATCGTCCCTCTTCTCAGAAAAACCACTCAGTGACTCGGTCCTTGCAAACAACCACCCCATCTCCAACCTTTCCTCTCCAAAGTCCTTGAATGTGTTGTTGCCTCCCAAATCCATGCTCATCCTTCCTGCAACTCCATGTTTAAATCTCTCCAATCAGATTTCCTCCCCTGCCACAGCAACTTTGTGCCTGTGGTGCACTATCTCCTCGTTCTTGATCTGTCTGCAGCCTTCGACAGGTCGATCACACCGACCTCCTCCAACATCACTCCTCAGCTGTCAAGGTCAGTGGAACTCCTCTTGCTTGGCTATACTCCTACCAAACCAATTGTAGCACGAGCATCTTCGGCAATGGCTTCTCTACCTACCGTACACCATTACCTCTGGAGTCCCCCAAGGATCTATCCTTGGGCCCTTCATCTACATGCTGCCTCTAAACGTCATACATAAGCAGGAGATAAGGTTCCATATGTACTCTTAACAACATCCACCACTTCTCTTGACCCCTCCACAGTCACTGTGTGGTCAGACTTCTTGTCCAATATGCAGCAATTTTCTTCAGTTAAACATTGGGAGGACTGAAGCCATCGTCTTCGGCCCCCGCCACAACCTCCATAGCCTTGCCACTGATTCCACCACACTCCCCGGCCATCGTCATAGGTTGATCAGACTGTTCTGTTTGACCCAATATCCTCGCCAAAATAAATATTGCGTACTTAGACCTCCATAACAATTGCCCATCTCTGCCCCACCTCAGCTTATCTGCTGCTAAAACCCTCATCCATGCTTTGGTTACCCCCAGACTCGAATATTCCAGTACTCTCTTGGCCAACGACCAGTGCTCGAACAGCCATAAAATTCAGCTCACCCAAAACCCTTCTACCTGTATCCTAGCTTGCACCAAGCCCCACTCCCTTATGACTTCGTGCTCACTGACCTATATTGGCTCCTGCTCCGACAACACCTCAAATTTAAATTACACATTCTCTATAACCTCCTTCTACCCTACAACCCTCTAAGAACTCTGCATTCCTCTGACTCTGGCCTCTTGTGCATCACCCCACTCCCTTCGACCCACCATTGGTGGCTTTGCCTTCAGCTGTCTAGGCACTACGCTCTGGAATTTCCTCCCTAAACCTCCGCCTCAGTCACCTCTCCACCTCAGTCACCTCCTTTAAGATCCTCATTAAAATCCACCTCTCTGATCAAGCTTTTGGACATCCAGAATATATTTTTCTTTGGTTTGGCATCCATTTTTATTTATGCTTGTAAAGCATCTTAGGATGTTTTTCTATGGCAAAGGCACTATATATGCAATTTGTTATATTTATTCTTCAGTGGTGAGGCAAAGTGCCACTCCAAAGACAGCGCATATAGGCCGGAGTTAGAGATGTGGATTTCCACTCTTGACTGGGTTTTTGGACCTCTGCAGAGGAAAGGATGGATACACACAGAAAGTATCAAGTCACCCAGTTCTGAGACATGAGGAGGAAATAAAATCTAGACTAACAAAAGTATTTATACTTGGATCACTATTTCTATGCAAGACTCCAGGCAGCGAAGAATGACTTTACTTTACATGGAGGGACTAGAACCAATGTCCCCGTTTTTGTTCGTAAACATAAAATACAACTGAAATATCGATCATCTGTGTGTAAAGGACTTTGTAGGTATGGCAAGAATAAAAAGTTTTAAAAATGTTACTGTAAATAGTTTCAACGAGATTTGTTATTTTGGAAATAATTAGGTGGCAATTTCAAGCATCTTATTCAATGTTTGATAATTTTAGGAAAAAAGATTGTGTGTTATACAGCTTTAAAGATGCTTTTTATTTTTAAACAATAATGTTTTATTATGTAACTGCGCTTGACTGCTATTACATAAACTTGAAACACTCACTTCCTGTATGAATGATCGTCAAGACTTTAAACTCAAATAATTAGTCTCAACTCTATTGGTTTTCAATTGCATGTAGGAAGCACCCTCTGCAAAAGCAGAATTAAAAAATTGCTCTAAAAAATAAATCTAGTTATAGATTTTAAGAGAGTTTAATGAGGCCTAGGAAAAAAGATACTAATATTTGTGGTAGTCCTCTTACCTCCTCAATCTTTTGACATTCAAAATTCCATCCACAAATCTGATTATTGCCAGTAAACATATTCATGGACATCATGCAGATAGTGATTGTAACTGTTCCCACAATCACCTCCCAAGGATGGGAGGCAACAAAAAGTCCATGCATGCGGAACAGCCTGGACAGCATTTTTCTTTTTCTTTAATTTAACCTATTTCGGAAGGTGGAAGAAAAGAAAATGAGTAAACCTAAAAACAATTTAAAATTATTGCACTGTTGGTACCCAGAGTTAGCTTATAACTGTTAATAGATATACAACATGGTGATGTTTCTATAGTTTTTGGAAGGCTATTAAATCTCTTCTTTTCTCCACAGGCCAAAAGCTACCTGGATCACACATGCCTCCACCAATCTAACTCCAAATTTGTCACCAGGAAACATGGAACAGTTTGGTCTCCTTACCCAAGGAAGGATATACATGCCTTAGAGGAGGTGCAATGAACATTCACCAGATTGATTCCGGGGATGAGGGCTGTCCTATGAGGAGAGATCGAGTAGACTGGGCCTATATTCTCTGGAATTTAGAAGAATGAGAGGTGATCACATTGAAACATATAAAACTCTTACAGGGCTTGATGGGATAGATGCGGAGAGGCTGTTTCCCCTGGCTGGGGAGTCTAGAACTAGAGGTCACAGTTTCCGAATAAGGGGTTGGCCATTTAGGACTGAGTTGAGGAGAACCTACTTCACTCAGAGGGTTGTGAATCTTTGGAATTCTCTACCCCAGAGGGCTGTGGAGGCACAGTCGATGAGTATATTCAAGACAGATAGATAGATTTTGAGTCACTAAGGGAATCAAGGGATGTGGGGATGTAGAAGTTCAGCCATGATCTTACTGAATGGCACAGCAGGCTTGATGAGCTGTATGGCCTACTCATGCTCCTATTTATGTTATGTACCTCAAAATGTGTCTCCCATTGGGGAAATACCCACTTCTGCACATGGAGGGAAAAAATACTGAAAAGGCACCTCTAAACGCACTCATTTATTAATAAATTTCAGATTTTAAAGTTCATTCAACTTGACAATATAGTATTTGATACCTGTTATTTCACAAGCGTACAGAATTTATTTCACACGAGAAGTACTTTTCTCAGGAGTCATCTAATCAGTGATTCTGAGCAGCAACCGTGACAGACCCCTTATCGTGCTTCTATTAACTATTTGAGTATTAGTACAAAAGAGCCCACATCTTCACACACCATCACCTTAGTAAATGAAAACCAAACAAACCCATGTTTTAATGATCAGTACACTTTTTCACTGACTAGCAGCATATATTATTACTGAATGTTGCATCATATATACAGGCCAAAGTTCCATCTTAAGAGTTTAAAGTAAATGAACTAAACCACATAAACGTATGTGTGCTACAGTCAATTTATTTTAATGAAATTGTTGAATACAGTACAACCTTTATTCCACTAGTGAAAGAGACCTTCCATATCACTCACTTACCCACACTGTCTAGCTGTGTGCAATATTTTCTTTCATATTGCACATTTATCTCAGAACGCTGTGGAGTAAAGGACTTCAAAGAAAAATACGACTGCGGTTTTGCATGAGCAATGAGTAAATGGACAACTCTATCTCAATGTGGTTTTCCTGAATATTGAGCATTTAAACTAAAAGAGCAACTGGTGACATCCGATTTTAATCGCCAAGAAGCCACATTTTAAACTAAGTGTCCATTATCAAGTGGCCATTTGCCCCTCCAAGCCAACTGCATATTTCATTGTCCATTTATTGATCATTATCCTAGTTTTAATTCTGTTTAGTGTCTATCGCTGTATGCGTGTAGGTGGCAGCCTGCTGGTACAAGTGTGATTTAATACAATGTTCCACATAACAATGTGACATAAACATGGCCCATAACTTCTCGTAGGGCAAGTCCCTACTCGGAGCTTGGTTGATGGGACGGACAGGATACTTTTACACTTCCTTGTACTCTGGGGTCTCTGGAAAACAATCTACATGTGCTTCTGTAGAGCTGGCCTCCATTTAATTGCACATGCATGAGTAGGCGGTGACATTTGATGTTTCCATTTGTGGGGGAGTCCAAAACTAGGGGCCATAAATATAAGATAGTCATTAATAAAGTGGTTAGAATGTTGAACCTTCTATCATATGGAGTAGTTGAGGCAAATAACATGGATGTCTTTAAGGGGAAGCTAGGTAAGTACATGAGGGAGAAAGGAATAGAAAGATATGCAGATAGGGTTAGATGAAGCAGGGTTTGAGGAGGCTCGTGTGCAGCATAAACACTAGCACAGACCAGTTGGGCCGAATGGCCTGTTTCTGTGCTGTAAATTCTATAAATCGTAAAATTAGGTTTGTTGAACCACTGCATAGCAAATCTAGGAGAATTGATTGTAGTTTAAGGATCTTGGTCACAGAAGTTTACTACACTGGCAAACAAGTTTTGTTTTTATTAAAAATATATATACGTTATATATAGGCATTCGTGGAGCCAGTTTTAAACACCTTGTACAATGGAGCTCTTTGTATTGTGGGCATACAGGAGCATAGGGCAGTGAGCAAAAATCAGATTACTGTATATTCAATGACCCATCATTTGTTAGAAATGTTCTAAAAAATAAAATAATTGGATGTGAAAATATTTAAGATAACCTGTAAAAATACTGGTTTACAAAATAACGTAATTTGTGCATTAAAGCTGTAGCCCATGCCATAAAAAAAATTGAGATGGGAAGACATCCAATTCTGAACAGGATATTTCAAATTTTGAAATCAGCGCACATCAGAACCAGCCTTTTATTGGCACATCACAGCAGGTCTGAGTGACAACCCATGATTCTTCACCAGAAAGCACGTCATGTTTCAATGCATAAAAAACATTGCATTACTTGTTTACAAGCAACATCAACATAACTGAAGTTCATAACGCACTTATTTATGCTCAAATATGGGCAGGGTTCATTAAAAGCAACATCTATGCCAGACTTGCTTAGTTGCTCCATGAAATACTGTTCTCAACATAGCACCACAATGCTAGCATACCATACCAATTCAAAACATTGTACAAGTAGTACAAAACTGCACTTTACAATAATAAAAAATGTATTATAATTAGCAAATCTCTGGCGTTATTCACAGTGGATTTGAGGTTATGCTGTTTTTTGGCGGGGGGGGGGGGGGGGGGGGGATGAAGTTTGTAAGAGGGCTCCCTAGACTGAAGTTTTAAGATCATTTCTTCAACACAAGTGTTTTGCTTATGCACTGCAGCTCTATTCTCCCCTTCACGGTTGGTTTAATAAATAGAATATAAATTGCATATCAACCTACCCTAGTAGAAACAGCAATCGTGGGAGGAAGAGAAAAAAGCCGATTCGAAACATTTATTCGTATAGTGTATTAAAGGCTGAAATATTGAAATATTTTTGGCTGCTTATGCCTTTGGTTATTTATAAAGTTTGCGGCTGGGCAACAGTACTTGCTAGGTATATGCAGCGCATCTGCATAATTAAGGCTTTTTGTAAACAAGAATTGTTTTTGATTTCTCAATATAAAACAAAAGCTGCTATAATCAGCCATGTGTGTCTCTTGTGCTCTCTGAGCTACACGCTCAAATGAAGCAAACAGAATATGCAGTTCATATTAGTTTTAATGTGGAACTTGTACTCAAATAGATTATTTAATTCTTGTTTTAGCTTGTTTGTTTATTTGGAACAGAGAAAAGACAATTTGACTCCCATGAAGAAAAATTATTTTCTGTATACCAATTATTTTGTTTATGTTAAGAAACGTCAAAATTTAAGTACAGCTGTTCTGATTGTCCATCTAAGTTAGGAAATTAAACAGGTAATATATTAAATGAGCCTTATACAAGTTTCACTTAGTAAAATAAACTCAAATCTTATTGCAGCATGGGGAAAAGCACACTGAGAGAATTCACACTGCAGCATCCTGGAAATTGTAGGCACACGTGTATTTTGTAACTCCCGATAGCCTTGGGTAAAATATAAAGGGCAACCCCAGGCTGGAGAGGCTGCTGAGACTTCCAAGTAAAAATATTAAGACAAAGATTAATTGTTTAGGCAAGTTCAACCAGGTTATCGTGCAATGTGTATTTTTTATGTTTTTGTTAGAAACTTTATGTTGAGTCTGTAGTTGGCAAGCTAAGGGGGAAAATGCAATTTTTTTGTTGATGGAACAATCTGATTGCCAGAAGAACCTACCAAAAAGTGAACCATTCAGGGCTAGTTATTTTCTTAACTCCTTAGTTTCTCATTCATAGTTTTCTAGCCACTTTTCTCACTTTTGAATCATATGCTCCCCATCGCCTCCATTCTAACTCATTACATGAAGGATATTAGAGCATGGAAAAGTTGCAGCACAGATTTATCAGGATATTATCAGAGATGCAAGGTTACAGTTATGAAAGAAGTCAGAGTTTTTTTTCCACTGAAGCAAAGTTGAAGTCTTCAAAATTATAAACAAATAGGTTGTTTTCACTGGTTGGTGAGACAGTAGCAATGGCACAAATGTCAGATAATCACTAAAGGATTAAAAAGTTAGAAAAAAAATCTCTTTACACAAAGGGTGGTTAGAATGTGAAATTCTCTGCCATAACTGTTGCTGAACTAGAATCCATACATTCTTTTAAAAGGAAATGAGATAATTGTTTGAAAAAGGAATATTATGGGAATCATGGAGAAATCCATCAGCAGACTTCATGGGCCAAATGGCCTTCTATGGATAAACACTGCCATGGTAATTTGAAATGTGTTAAAGAAAATAAGCAATGTATTCACTATGAATTTAACAGTAAAATAGAGAGCATTATTGAAGGGAATGGGAGAGTTTACAAAATCAATTTTGGCACAAATCTTAGCTGTGTGCTATAAAAATATAATTATATACATACTTCAGGCAGTATTTCCTATCACCCAAGAATATGATCCAGTTACAGCAAGTTATTATACCAACAGCATAGAGAAATGTGGAATTTCATGTACTTAAGCTGTAGCATGGGAGCTGAAGCTGAAATAAATCTGAAACTTTGTTCTAAAATTAATAATTTAATTCAGCCCATGTTATGAGTACAGACACAGACCATTTTAAGATTAAAATATCATTATTGGTCCACCTTAGCTGTAGGCAGCTATAAAAAGATACTTTTCTAGATCAATCAGAATCCATTTTAAAGGGCTGAAGCTACATGACAAATTATTTTATCTCCTTTGCTTCTTTTTAAAAAAAAACTCACCTAATCACCAGTTTGATTTACTTCTCTTCTACTCTTTTCAAACTTACACTGAGCAAGGCCCCTCACCAAAGTTTAATTTTAAAGGATTACTGAAATCTAACCTTTAGAGTTGTAAATGAGGAAGTTCTGTCAGTGTTAATTTTTTTAAAAATTATGCACATTGTACAGTTAATTGTAAAAATAGAAAACACTACACCTTTCATCCACTTTTTTTTTTTTTTTTTTAATTGGCAGTATTGCCAATTTTTACTGTTGGGGAAACAGCACCAGCCAACAGCAAAAGCAGAAATTCCAAACTTCCCTTTCGGAATCCCCAAGAGACACGTTTGATACCTCACTCACTTAAATATTTGGAGAAAGGAGTATGAATGCAAGTGAAAATAATCCAAATTTTATTTACAACTGCAGTAATGAAACAGTATAGTACTGGAATAAAACAACAGAATGCTGGAAATATTCAGCAGGTCAGGCAGCATCTGTAGAAAGAGAAACAGAGTTAATTGGGCCAGAAATTAGGATCGGGTGCTTGCCGCGCGTGCAAGCCCCCGATGTGCACTCACCCGGCGCGCCGACATCTGAAGCCCGGGCCTGCTTGCATTTCCTGTCACTGGCCCGGTTCAGATGTCGGTGCGATGTGCTTACCTGATCCAGCGGTGTAGTTAGTGCAATGTGCCGGCTGGGATCAGGTGAGCACTGTGCAGCCAATCAGGGGAGGGGAAACTCATTCATGAGTTTGATAGTAAAGACTGTCAAACTCATGAAAAGTACAGGCGCCCAAAAGACTAGTTTAACTTTAATTAAAATTTTAAAAAACATCCCAATAATTAAATAAACTATAAATAACTTTAAAAAACTATTTAAAAACAATTAATAAAATTTTTGAAAAAAATAATTTTTTACGAAATCGGGTCTAAAAATAAATTTACCTTACTGTAAAGTCCTTATAAACAATGAAACTGTGGAAAAAATGTAATAATTTTAAATAATAGACCACTTACCTTCAAGGATCCACTCCTTACGCCTCCTTTTTTCATTTCTAAAAAGTTCAGGCCCTTGCACACGCGCAAACCTGTCTAAACGAAGGAAGTTCAACGCGTGCACGCAGAGTCCTGCGCGCACGCGTTGGACCTCTTAACCACTTAGTTCGATGGAGAGGAAATGCCGGTTTCCCACGCATGCTGAAATCCGGCACTTCCAACAGGCCCACGCATGAGTACACCGTCCGTACTAACGCGTTGGGACCGGAATTACTGGCCCATCGTTTCAGGTCAATGACCCTTCGTCAGAACAGTATAGTACTGGATCTTTGATTGGGCCATTTATCCATATGCATGTAGCAATAAAGAGACAGGGACAGATAAAAACAAAAATTAGAAGATAAATGGAACCAAAGTAGGTTTACTTGATATTCTGGGTAGTATTCTGCTGAAATCCTAGTGCCAACCATACACTTAATGCAGTATCACATAGAAATTGGGGGGGGGGGGGGTTGTGGAATGAGAGAGGGGAAAACTGTATTGAAGGAAATCATACACACAAATCTTATTTGCTAATCACAGGCCAGCATTAATGCATGGCATGAGAATTTAATGGAAGCCATGCAAGTTATTCCAATTACTAATGGGGTCAATATTTTCTTCATAGCCTATGCTGATTAGTATAAAGCTTATATAGTAGATCAAGCCCTTTATTCTTTACATAGCAAGCTCCAAGTTATGATGCAAAGAGAGATACAGATTAACAGTCCTTTTCTCAGGGTGTAGCAAAGAAACCATGTGGTCAGTTACAGAATGGTGTTGAAAGAGGACTCTCAATTGCCTACTCTATTTTAGCTGGCACAGGGGTGTGCCAAGAAACACAGATGATTTAATAAAATCTGATGCATCCTTATATCTTTGAACCAATTTCAAATGGCAGCGTTTTAAAAAGAAAAATCATTCATTTATTGAAAGCTAGAATATCCAGAATGATTTGGTTTTGTTCGACAGTAACCTGGTTTTACCGACCCAATACAATTCTTTTTTTTTTAAATCAAGAACGCAAAGCAAACCAAGAAAGCAAATGACCATCTAGACACCCAAGAGATAATATCTAGCTTGGATGGCAGATTCACACCAGGTTTAAAATTAAAACAAATGTTTAAAAAATGTAATTGCATTTTGCCACAAATACATCAATCACCATACGTGTTAAAAATAACACTGGCCACCGTTCAGAGCAGCAGCCAACATATATTTTCACCTTGTAACTGTGGTGAAAAGGATGCAGTACAATCAGCACCACAGGCTTTCAAAGCATGTATTAATACGTCAGAAAAAAAGGGGAATAAACTCGCATTGAATTTAAATACAAAGCTGATACACAAATTAAAAGCAGGACAACTAGCAAAAAGGATGAGCATCAAAGCAGCGGGCATACATCAGAACGAAGCCGCCGCCATTCCTTCCTGGCCGGGGATGCTGATGGTGCAGGGAAGGGATGCACCTGAACTGTTGTTGCAGGCGGTGGGTGACCTTCACAGGAGGTGGGAGCCTGTGTGTGAGAACAGCTGGGGCTTCCCCCGTGCCCGGGACCCTGGCACCAAGGGGATGGCTATTCCCCGGGACCCTGACACCGAGGGGGGTGGCTATTCCCCGGGACCCTGGCACCGAGGGGATGGCACCGAGGGGGGAGTGGCTATTCCCCGGGGCCCTGGCGCCGAGGGGGAGTGGCTATTCCCCGGGACCCTGGTGCCGAGGGGGGGGAGTGGCTATTCCCCGGGACCCTGGCGCCGAGGGGGAGTGGCTATTCCCCGGGACCCTGGCGCCGAGGGGGAGTGGCTATTCCCCGGCACTGAGGGGGAGTGGCTATTCCCCGGGACCCTGGCGCCGAGGGGGGGAGTGGCTATTCCCCGGGACCCTGGCGCCGAGGGGGGAGTGGCTATTCCCCGGGACCCTGGCGCCGAGGGGGAGTGGCTATTCCCCGGGACACTGGCGCCGAGGGGGGAGTGGCTATTCCCCGGGACCCTGGTACCGAGGGGATGGCTATTCCCCGGGACCCTGGCGCCGAGGGGGGGGGGGGGGGGGGTGGCTATTCCACGGGACCCTGGCACCGAAGGGGGGGGGGGGGGGGGGGGTGTGGCTATTCCCCAGGACCCTGGCACCTAGGGGGAGTGGCTATTCCCCGGCACGCTGGCGCCGAGGGGGGAGTGGCTATTCCCCGGCACTGAGGGGGAGTGGCTATTCCCCGGGACCCTGGCGCAGAGGGGGATGGCGCCGAGGGGGGGGGGGGGGGGGGGGGGGGGGGAGTGGCTATTCCCCGGGACCCTGGCGCCGAGGGGGGGAGTGGCTATTCCCCGGGACCCTGGCGCCGAGGGGGGGGAGTGGCTATTCCCCGGGACCCTGGCGCCGAGGGGGGGGAGTGGCTATTCCCCGGGACCCTGGCGCCGAGGGGGGGAGTGGCTATTCCCCGGGACCCTGGCGCCGAGGGGGGGAGTGGCTATTCCCCGGGACCCTGGCGCCGAGGGGGGAGTGGCTATTCCCCGGGACCCTGGCGCCGAGGGGGGAGTGGCTATTCCCCGGGACCCTGGCGCCGAGGGGGAAGTGGCTATTCCCCGGGACCCTGGCGCCGAGGGGGGGGGGGGGGGGGGGGAGAAGTGGCTATTCCCCGGGACCCTGGCGCCGAGGGGGGAGTGGCTATTCCCCGGGACCCTGGCGCCGAGGGGGGGGGAGTGGCTATTCCCCGGGACCCTGGCGCCGAGGGGGGGGGGGGGGGGGGGGGGGGGGGAGTGGCTATTCCCCGGGACCCTGGCGCCGAGGGGGGGGGAGTGGCTATTTCCCGGGACCCTGGCGCCGAGGGGGGGAGTGGCTATTTCCCGGGACCCTGGCGCCGAGGGGGGGAGTGGCTATTTCCCGGGACCCTGGCGCCGAGGGGGGGAGTGGCTATTTCCCGGGACCCTGGCGCCGAGGGGGGGAGTGGCTATTTCCCGGGACCCTGGCGCCGAGGGGGGGAGTGGCTATTTCCCGGGACCCTGGCGCCGAGGGGGAGTGGCTATTTCCCGGGACCCTGGCGCCGAGGGGGAGTGGCTATTCCCCGGGACCCTGGCGCCGAGGGGGAGTGGCTATTCCCCGGGACCCTGGCGCCGAGGGGGAGTGGCTATTCCCCGGGACCCTGGCGCCGAGGGGGAGTGGCTATTCCCCGGGACCCTGGCGCCGAGGGGGAGTGGCTATTCCCCGGGACCCTGGCGCCGAGGGGGAGTGGCTATTCCCCGGGACCCTGGCGCCGAGGGGGAGTGGCTATTCCCCGGGACCCTGGCGCCGAGGGGGAGTGGCTATTCCCCGGGACCCTGGCGCCGAGGGGGGAGTGGCTATTCCCCGGGACCCTGGCGCCGAGGGGGAGTGGCTATTCCCCGGGACCCTGGCGCCGAGGGGGAGTGGCTATTCCCCGGGACCCTGGCGCCGAGGGGGAGTGGCTATTCCCCGGGATCCGGGGGCGTTAATTCACCAAAAACAAACTGGCGTCGATTACATCACAGTCACCGGCTCAAGTCTTCCATCGGGACCCACCCCGGCCCTGCCCTGTCCTGTCCTGTCTGCAGGATGCCTTAAAACAAAACAGATCCATTTAAACTACATTTCTAAAACAAAAACCAACGCTTTACTCACCTAAACTTAAAACAACCCACCGAAAACGCTTTAAAACAATCAAATTAAAAACGTGTTCACTCTTCCACTGGCCAGCTCCTACCACCCGCCACTGTTTCCCCGCCGACAGCAACAACCTCTCTCTTCTCCAAGCAGCTAAAATGGCGAGCGCCCATCGCCCGATCTTTCCTTCCGTCTGATTGGCTTAACATCACACTCCTCCGAATTGGAAGTTCGTCTCATATTCGGGATCTTGCGAGGCCAAGCGCACCAATAGGACCGGAGGTTTTGGTCTGCGCTTGCCCTGATTGGCCTAACGCAGACAGACGCAAGGGAACTTGCGACCTGTATGAATATATTATCATAATATAAGTGGCAGCGCGTCTGAATAATTAAGTGCTGTTACACAATCTGAACGCTCAGCGATATCGCTCCGCCTCCTCACATTTTGTATTCATTGATAGAATGTGTACCGAATGTCATATGTCAAAATTCATGTGAATGGCTCAGTAATGCCAACCCCACCGTCTCATTATTCATGAGACAAACTCTTAAAACAACTTGTATTAAAAATCTCGAGATTTGGTAAGAAATCGTGAGTTGCTATTTTTTGCGAACATCAACCAATGTAGATTGACAGTTGGTTTATAAACCTCATTAGTGGCTTTATTTAATCTCTAATAGGTCACACCTCTTTACAAAAACTATATTAATGCATCTGAAAATGCATCACCAAAAGCGTTTTAAAAATCCTACCCTCTTTCTGAGTCTCTTCTGGACTCTGCTGATACGGGAATTGAGGGCAGACCTACTGTACAGCCGGCAGACGCTCCTCGACATCGAGGCCGACTGCGTGCGGCTCACACTCGGCGCCGTCGATCTGCCTCCCGACATCGCCCGATCCCCAGGACCAGCGTGGCGTCCTTCCCCAGCCGGAAGTCGGTGCAGACCGCGCAGAGAACGCAAGCAGAAGCGGGGTAAGAGGGCCGGAATCCAAAATAGGCTGAAGAGGGCCCCACACAAACCCTCCCTCCCAAGTATTTTCCTGGACCTCTACAGGGCCATCAGCGAACAACAAACTGCGCACCCAGACGGAGCTTTTATCGTTGCGGGGGACTTCAATCACATAAACCTAAAATCTGTACTACTGAAATTCCACCAGAATGTTTCCTGCCCCACAAGAGGGGAGAACACTCTGGATCAAGTCTACACGAGCATTGTAGATGCTTATAAGGCCATTCCCTGCCCCCACCTTGGGAAGTCTGACCACCTCTCCCTGTTCCTAGCCCCGGCATACAAACCGCTCATCAAAAGAGTGAGAACATCAGTGAGATCAGTGAAAGTATGGCCAGAGGGGGCAGTCTCGGAGCTTCAGGATTGCTTCGAACGCACTGATTGGGGCATGTTTGCCCATAATGACATCGAGGAATACGCATCCACAGTGCTATTCTACATTAACAGTTGCGTCGAGGTCGTCACGACCCATAAAAATATCAGGACATACCCCAACCAGAAACCCTGGATGAACGGAGAGGTCCGCTCGCTGTTGAAAGCACGCGACGCAGCATTTAAATCTGGCGACGCGGCGGCTTACAGTGCAGCTAGGACCAACCTAAAAAAGGGTATCAGGACTGCCAAAAGGAAACAGACACTGCGGATAGAGGATCATTTCCACAACAACTCGGACCCCCGGCGCATGTGGCAAGGCATCCAGTCCATCACTGACTACAAGAGCAAAAACACCAGCCCCCCGGTTAGCGATGCCTCCCTTCCGGAGGAGCTTAACAACTTAACAACGGTGGCATAGTGGTTAGCACTGTTGCCTCACAGTGCCAGGGACCCGGGTTCAAATCCGGCCTCGGGTGACTGTCTGTGTGGAGTTTGCACATTCTCCCCGTGTTTGCGTGGGTTTCCTCCGGGTGCTCCGGTTTCCTCCCACAGTCCAAAGATGTGCGGGTTAGGTTGATTGCCCATGATAAAAAATTGGCCCTTAGTGTTAGGGGGGATTAAATATGTGGGGTTACGGGGTTACGGGGATAGGGCTTGGGTGGGATGGCTGTCAGTGTAGGGACCGGGTGCTAGGGTTTGGATGATCAGCCATGATCTTGTTGAATGGCGGAGCAGGCTCGAAGGGCCGAATGGCCTACTCCTGCTCCTAGTTTCTATGTTTCTACGCTTGCTTCGACAGGGACAACAGGGAGCCGGCTACCAAAGCCTTGCCACCCCCGGAAGACCAGGTGCTCACTCTGTCGACCTCCGACGTAAGGGGTGTACTACGTGGAGTGAACACACGAAAGGCTGCTGGACCGGATAGCATCCCTGGACGGGTACTCAAGGAATGTGCTGATCAGCTGGCTGATGTCTTCACCGCCATCTTCAATCTGTCATTGGCCCAGGCAGTAGTCCCTACATGCTTCAAGACCACTACCATTATTCCTGTGCCAAAGCAAACGGCTGTGACGTGCCTGAACGACTATCGACCTGTCGCACTCACACCCATCATAATGAAGTGTTTCGAGAGATTGGTCCTGGCTCACATCAAAGCCAGTGTTCCCGCCTCTCTTGACCAACACCAGTTTGCCTATCGTGCAAACAGATCAACGGAGGATGCAATCACAACTGCTCTACACTCTGCATCAGAATGCTGTTCATAGACTACAGCTCAGCATTCAACACTATCGTCCCCAACAAGCTGGCCACCAAACTCCACACTCTTGGCCTGAACACTTCCCTCTGCAACTGGACCCTGAACTTCCTAACAAACAGACCCCAGTCTGTCAAATTAGGTAACCACACCTCCCCCACCCTGACCCTGAACACGGGGGCCCCACAAGGATGTGTGCTGAGCCCCCTCCTCTACTCCCTCTTCACCCACGACTGTGTGGCTGTTCATGGTTCCAACACCATCATCAAGTTTGCGGATGATACCACAGTAGTAGGCCAGATCACCAACAACGATGAGTCAGCCTACAGGGAGGAGGTCCAGCATCTCGTGAAGTGGTGCGCCGATAACAACCTGGCTCTTAACATCAAGAAAACCAAAGAAATCATTGTGGACTTCAGGAAGTCTAAAGGCGGAAGTCACACCCCCATCCACATCCATGGGGCTGTGGTGGAAAGGGTGGACAGCTTTAAGTTCCTCGGAGTCCACATCACGGAAGGCCTCTCCTGGTCCCTCAATACCTCCTCTCTGGTGAAGAAGGCCCAGCAGCACCTATATTTCCTAAGGAGGCTGAAGGGATGTAACCTGTCACCCCTGATCCTCTCTAACTTTTACCGCTGCACAATAGAGAGCATCCTGACGAACTGTATCACAGTATGGTATGGCAGCTGTAGCTACTATGACCGGAAAGCCCTGCAGCGGGTAGTCAAAACTGCCCAACGCATTACCGGCACCCGGCTACCGACCATAGAGCACATATACCAGAAACGCTGTTTACGGAGGTCACGGACCATCATCAAAGACCCTACCCACCCCAGCCACAGTCTGTTCGTCCTCCTGCCATCTGGGAGATGCTACAGATGCATTCGCACCCGTACGACCAGATTTAGGAACAGCTTCTTTCTCAGGGCTGTCATCCTACTGAACTCCACAAATATACTCTAAAGCCTGCACATCTGCCAATGCCACTTTATTATGGTTATGTTTATGTTAATGTATTACAAGCCAAATGAATGTTGAATGTTTAAATGTCTTAATCTAAATGTACACTCTCGGGAGCCGCAAGCCTACATTTCGTTGTACTGCACTTGTGCACTAACAATGACAATAAAGTTGATTATGATTATGATGATCAAGCCGAGCTTCATTCACTGAGTACAACTGCTAGGCCTGTGACTGGACCCGGACTAAAGCCGCAGTCTTAGTTACTGGCGGTGTCCTGATGGCAGAAATGCCACACACCAGGCAGCGTGTCAGCGATATTCCAGCGCAGACAGGCCGGTAAACCGCAGTGGAGGAGGAGAAATCCCTGAAACGCTCAGCAGCTGTGCAGTGAGTAGGCAGGCGATGGAGTATTACACCTGAAACAGTGCCAGTGCTCCCAGCAGGAGCCACGGCGCCTAATCCCACTCCAGGTAGAGCAGGGCGGTGTCATGCAGTGAAGTATTCAATAGGCATGTTGCTGAACCTGTAGGGTTATGATTATGATTATGATCACCACGTTGCTATGTTTGGGTACTCCGCTTGAGTTGCGGGTGGGTGATTTTTCAGTATCAGGTAAGTGCAAAATTGTTTCAAACAAAAATTAAGACTTTGTAATGCCTGATTTTTCAAAGACTCAGCGAGTTGTGCGACAGTGCTAATGATATGGATGTCGTGACTGACGGTGGGTGATATGTGGGCTCAGGCCGCTGTGGGCTGTCCTTGGAGTGACGGCCACTGTCCTGCTCCGCAGCTCACTGTCTCTTCACTATAGGTCGTTTACCATTCCCATCACAGCACCAACAGCTGCCTGTGCCATCTTCAATTAACAAAGTAATACTATGTAAAATGTTCACTGACTTGTTGCGCATGCTTAGTATTTCCTGAGCGCTTCAGACCACCTGCTCCAAAGCTGCAGAATAAGTTCAACAACGACGCCAAGGAGTTCCTGAAACAGTACAACATGGTGAGCTCCCAGTTATTATAGTTATGTATTTCTACCATTTTTGATTCACATTCTTGACGTTCACAGTGTCTCCTTTGGTCTACGAACGAGTGGCAGTTCCCAATCGCATCCTTCATCTCTTAGGCAGTCCCTCGGAACTGAGAATGACTTGCTTCTACATTAAAAATGAGTTCGCAGGTGACTGATGAGTCCAATGCGGGACCTACAGTCTCTGTCACAGGTGGGGCAGACGGTGGTTGAAGGGGCAGGTGGGTGGGGTGCTTGGGTTGACGTGCGCTCCTTGCGCTGCCTGCGCTTGGCTTCCGCTTGCTCCCAGCGAAGAGACTCGAGGTGTTCAGCGCCTTCCCGGATGCTTCTCCTCCACTTTGTGCAGTCTTGGGCCAGGGATTCCCAGGTGTCGATGGGGATGTTACACTTTTTCAAGGAGGCTTTGAGGGTGTCCTTGAAGCATTTCCTCTGCCCACCTGCGGCTCTCTTGCTGTGCCGGAGCTCCAAGTAGAGCGCTTGTTTTGGGAGTCTAGTATCGGGCATGCGGACAATGTGACCTGTCCATCGGAGTTGATTGAACGTGGTCAAAGCTTCGATGCTGGGGATGTTGGCCTGAGCGAGAACACTGACGTTGGTGCGCCTATCCTGCCAATGGATTTGCAGGGTCTTGTGGAGGCAGCATTGGTGGTACCTCTCCAGTGCTTTGAGGTGCCTGCTGTACATGGTCCATGTCTCTGAGGCATACAGCAGGGTACAGGGTATCACTGCTGCTCTGTAGACCATGAGCTTAGTGCCAGGTTTGAGGTCCTGGTCTTCAAGCACTCTCGTCCTCAGGCGACCGAAGGCTGCACTGGCACACTGAAGGCAGTGTTGGACTTCGTCGTCGACGTCTGCCCTTGTTGATAGTAGACTCCCGAGGTATGGAAAGTGGTCCACATTGTCCAAGGTCTTGTCGTGGATTTTGATAATTGAGGGGCAGTATTGTGTGACAGGAGCAGGTTGGGAGAGGACCTTTGTCTTACGGATGTTTAGCATAAGGCCCATGCTCTTGTACGCTTCGGTGAAGGTGTTGACGATGTTTTGGAGTTCAACCTCCGAGTGAGCGCAGATGCAAGCGTCGTCTGCATACTGTAATTCGACGACAGAGGATGGGACGACCTTGGATCGGGACATGAACATGAGGCGACGGAGGTTGAACAGTTTCCCATTTGTTCTGTAAATTAGCTCCACTACAGTGTGGAGCTTACTGAGGGTGAGATGGAGCATTGCAGCAAGGAAGATCGAGAAGAGCGTTGATGCGATGACACAGCCTTGCTTGACCCCGGTTCGTACGTGAATTGGGTCTGTGGTGGAACCTTTGGTCAGGATCACGGCTTGCAGGTCGTCGTGAAGCAGGCGGAGGATGGTGACAAACTTTTGAGGGCAGCCGATTTTGAGGAGGACACTCCATAATCCCTCATGGTTGACAGTGTCGAAGGCCTTTGTGAGATCAAAGAAGGCCATGTACAGCGGTTGGTGCTGTTCCCTGCATTTCTCTTGTAATTGACGTGCGGTGAAGATCATGTCCATTTTGCCCCTTAGCGGGCGGAATTCGCATTGCAACTCTGGAAGGAGCTCTTCAGCCACTGGGAGAAGGCGATTGAAGAGGATTCTTGCGATGACTTTCCCTGTGGCAGACAGCAGGGAAACTCCTCTGTAATTACCGCAGTCGGACTTGTCACCTTTCTTGAAGCTGGTCATAATTACAGCGTCTCTGAGATCCCCTGGCATGCTCTCCTCCTTCCAGATAAGAGAAATTAGTTAACATAAGTACATTAGAAGTAGGAGCAGGAGTAGGCCATACGGCCCCTCGGGCCTGCTCCGCCATTCAATAGGATCATGTGCAATCCGAACTTAGGCTCACGTCCACTTCCCTGCCCTCTCCCCATAACCCCTTATTCCCTTATCAGCTAGGAAGCTGTCTATCTCCGTTTTAAATTTATTTAATGTCACAGCTTCCATAGATTTACTACCCTCTGAGTGAAGAAGTTTCTCCTCATCTCAGTTTTGAAAGGGCAGCCCCCTATTCTAAGATTATGCCTCCTAGTTCTAGTCTCACCCATCAGTGGAAACATCCTCACCGCATCCACCCGATCAAGCCCCCTCACAATCTTATATGTTTCGATAAGATCGCCTCTCATTCTTCTGAATACCAATGAGTAGAGGCCCAACCTACTCAACCTTTCCTCATAAGTCAACCCCCTCATCTTCGGAATCAACCGAGTGAGCCTTCTCTGAACCACCTCGAGAGCAAGTATATCTTTTCTTAAATATGGAAACCAAAACTGTACGCAGTATTCCAGGTGTGGCCTCACCAGTACCCTGTATAACTGCAGCAAGAATTCCCTGCTTTTATACTCCATCCCCCTTGCAATAAAAGCCAAGATTCCATTGGCCTTCCTGATCACCTGCTGTACCTGCATACTAACCTTCTGTGTTTCATGCACCAGGACCCCCAGATCCCTTTGTACTGTAGCACTTTGCAGTTTCTCTCCATTTAGATAATAACTTACTCTTTGATTTTTTCTGCCAAAGTGCATAACCTCACACTTTCCAACATTATATTCCATCTGCCAAATTTTTGCCCACTCACCCAGCCTGTCTATGTCCTTTTGCAGGTTTTTTATGTCCTCCTCACTCACTGCGTTCCCTCCTATCTTTGTACCATCGGCAAACTTGGATACGTTGCACTCGGTCCCTTCCTCCAAATCGTTAATATAGATTGTAAAGAGTTGATGTCCCAGCACCGACCCCTGCGGAACACCACTGGTTACTGATTGCCAACCCGAGAATGAACCATTTATCCCAACTCTCTGTTTTCTGTTACATAGCCAATCTTCCACCTATGCCAGTATATTGCCCCCAATCCCATGATTTTTTATCTTGTGCAGTAATCTTTTGTGTGGCACCTTGTCAAATGCCTTTTGGAAGTCCAAATACACCACATCCACTGGTTCCCCTTTATCCACCCTGTTTGTTACGTCCTCAAAGAATTCGAGCAAATTTGTCAAACATGACTTTCCCTTCGTAAAACCATGCTGACTCTGTCCGATTAAATTATGCTTATCCAAATGTCCTGTTACTGCTTCCTTAATAATGGACTCCAACATTTTACCAACCACAGTCTATAGTTTCCAGCCTTTTGTCTGCCTCCCTTTTTAAATAAGGGCGTTACATTAGCAGTTTTCCAATCTGCTGGGACCTTTCCTGAATCCAGGGAGTTTTGGAAAATTACCACCAATGCATCCACAATCCCTACCGCTACTTCTCTCAAGACCCTAGGATGTAAGCCATCAGGTCCAGGGGATTTATCTGCTTTTAGTCCCATTATCTTACCGAGTACCACCTCCTTAGTGATTTTAATCGTGTTTAGCTCCTCCCCCCCTATAGCCCCCTGTTTGACCAGTGTTGGGATATTTTTAGTGTCCTCTACTGTAAAGACTGATACAAAATATTTGTTCAGTGTTTCTGCCATCTCCATGTTCCCCACCACTAATTTCCCGGTCTCGTCCTCTAAGGGACCAACATTCACTGTAGCCACCCTTTTTCTTTTTATATAACTGTAGAAACTCTTGCTATCTGTTTTTATATTTTTTGCTAGTTTACTTTCATAATCTATCTTCCCTTTCTTAATTAATCTTTTAGTTATTCTTTGCTGGCTTTTAAATGCTTCCCAATCTTCTATCCTCCCACTAGATTTGGCTACTTTATATGCCCTTGTTTTCAGTCGGATACTATCCTTTATTACTTTACTTAGCCACGGATGGCTGTCTTTTCTTTTACGCCCCTTTTTCCTCACTGGAATATATTTTTCTTGAAAGTTGTGAAATATCTCCTTGAATGTACACCACTGCTCATGTACTGTCTTACACTTTAATCTATTTTCCCAGTCCACTTTAGTCAACTCTGCTCTCATACCTTCATAGTCTCCTTTATTTAAGCTTAGTACGCTGGTTTGAGATCCAACTCTCTCACCCTCCAACTGAATTTGGAATTCAACCATGATGTAAGAAAAAGGAGACTTACCATCAAGTAACTTTAAAGTAAGCTTTAAGTAACTTATAAACACACTATATACACAAGAGAGGTCTTTACCATGCCTCTGGTAGAAGCCTCTTACAATACTGAACAGACCAGTATTTATACCAGTCCAACAGGAAGTGACATATGACAGGACGTGAGGTATGTACACAGTTCATAGTTCATAGTTCACAGGAAGTGATGACATAACTTCCCGGAAGTTATCATTTTTACCACATTCTTCCCTCCTGCGGGATTAGGAGGCTGTGGTCTCCCTTTTGGTCCGCAGCCGCCGAACAAGGAAGAGTCGCACCCGTTTGGATTCCCGTCGTAGAGGGTCGCTGGTCCGCTTACATGCGGTTGGCCATTGGTCAGAGTCTGTGTGGCCTGGATTGCCCTGTAAAGGGTCGGGGAGATCATGGCTTCGAGTACGAGCCCCAATAGGTTCAAAGTCGGACTGCCTCTGTTCAGAGGGAGGTGCAGAGCTGGTCTGTGGCGGATCAGTACTTTCATGCGCGGTACTGGGAGGGTCGCAACCTTGAGCACGGGGTTCTACCGGCACCAAGCTAGTTGGTGTCCGATCAGGATCCTGGAGAGGGGTACCCGATAGGTCCCAAGAGTTTCCTGGTGAAATGCCATCACCCGATGTCCCACTAGGTCCTGGTGGGCAGGGAGCCAGATCCCGTAATGATACGGTAGATTCTCGGCCGTCGGAATATCGTATGTTTGCATAGGTGGGGTTGGCATCGGTTAGTTCGACCTCGTCTACAAGAGGGTCATTTTTAGACGTCCGAACGTATCTTCGGAGTAATACAGGTCCAGGAGTAGTTAGCCATGACGGGAGTGATGTCCCATGAGATGAGCGACGCTGGAATCCAAAGAACCGCTCATGAGGTGTGGTATTTGTGGCTGTAGAAAGCAGGGACCGTATAGAGTGCAATGCATCCGGAAGCACTGTTTCCCATTGCTGGTCTGGTAGGCCCCGAGATCTTAAAGCGAGACGTACGGAATTCCAGATGATACCGTTATACCTCTCTACCTGCCCATTTCCGATGGGATGGTATGGTGTTGTTTTGCTTGTAGCAATTCCCCGTTCTGAGAGGTAGTCCTTGAGTTCCCTTGACATAAAGGATGGACCCCGATCTGAGTGAATATAAGCCGGCATGCCACAGAGAGAAAATACCTGCTCAAGGCAGCAGATTACTGTGGACGCCAGCATATTGGAGCAGGGGAAGGCAAACGGAAAACGTGAATATTCGTCGATCATGGTGAGCAAATATGTGTTCCGAGTTGAAGAGGGCACTGGGCCCTTAAAATCGATGCTAAGTCGTTGCATCGGTTGGGTTGCATGTATGAGTATACCATCTGAGGGGTGGAAGAACTGAGGTTTTAATTCCGCACAAAGCCGGCATTCTGAGCATATTTTCTTTACATCTCCAGTGGAAAAAGGGAGATTCCGTGATCGTACGAAATGTAGCATGCGCGTAACGCCAGGATGACACAAACCATTGTGGACATCCATGAGAGTGGAGGATGACATAGTGGAGCAGAATGCCCGTGTGAGGGTGTCCGGGGCCACATTCTCCTTGCCAGGCCGATAGAGAATGGTATAACCAAAAGAGGCCAGTTCCATCCTCCAAAGTTGTATTTTATTATTCTTAATTTTGGTTCGTTTTCGATTATCGAGCATGAAGGCGACTGATCGTTGGTCCGTGATCAATGTAAAGTGCTGGCGAGCTAGAAAATGGTTCCACTTCCGTACTGCCTCTATGATGGCTGTGGCTTCTTTCTCAACCGGAGGATAATGTAGCTCGGCACCTTGTAAGGTCCTGGACATAAATGCTACAGGACGACCTTCCTGATTCAGAGTAGCCGAGATCGCCACCTCCGAGGCATCACATTCAACCACGAAAGGGAGATTCTCATCAATGGAGTGAAGAGCCGCTTTCTCCAACTGTTTTTTGAGAAGGTTAAAGGCTGCAACAGCCGCTGTTCCCAGTGGAAATGATCTAGCATGCAGCAAGGGTTGGATTTTGTCCGAAAAATGAGGAATCCATTTAGCGTAGTATGCAAACAGACCGAGAGCCCGACGTAAAGAAGCCGGATTCTTAGGTGACGGGAGCTCTTGGAGCGGGCGAAGTCTTTCTGGGTCTGGCTTAATGATACCATTGCCTACGCAGTAGCCAAGGATGTTGATGGTCGGTTGCGACTCAACAGATTTGGATTCATTCAGGGTCAAATTACGGCGATGGAGGGCATCCCGAAATTTTTGGAGGTTGGAGTCGTGTTCCTGTTGATCGTGACCTGCAATGGTAATGTTATCAAGATAGGGAAAAGTGTCCCTTAGGTTTTCCTGCTTAACCAGGCCATCCATTGCCCGTTGAAAGACAGCCACTCCATTAGTAACCCCGAATGGGAGGCGACAAAATTGGTATAGCCGTCCATTAGCCTCAAAGGCTGTGTACTGCTTATCTGAGACCTTCAAGGGTAACTGATGATAGGCACTTTTTAAATCGTAAGTTGAGAACACTTTGTATTCGGCCAGTTTATTAACCATATCATCAATGCGTGGCAATGGGTAGGCGTCCAAGTCGGTATATTGATTGATGGTTTGCGAATAATCGATGCATAGTCGCTGTTTGTGAGGTTTTAGAGGGTTCTTGACAATGACGACTTGAGCCCGCCAGGGCGACGAACATGGTTCAATGATATCCTCTGCTAGAAGTCGAGAGATTTCAGCCGCAATAAAAGATTGGTCTTCCTGATTAAAGCGCCGCGATTTCGTTATTATCGGTTGGCATTGAGGCGGAATACTGGCAAATAATGAGGGTTCATCAAGTGAAGCTGCTGATAATGCACAAAATGGTAATTTAGACGGTATATTAGAAATAGTAAGTCCGGGTTTGGATCCACCAAACTCAATGGTGAGTTTCTTATGCTGTTTTTGGAAGTCCAGCCCTAAGAGGAGATCACTACATAAGTCCTTGAGCACCGAAAGTCGGGTGGAGGGATACATACGACCATGAAGTGTCATATCAACAACACAAAAGCCGGAGATTCTGGTATTAAGTGATGACTGGGCCATCGCAATTGCCTGGTCCGATGGGAAGACATGTAGTTTCAATTTCGCAACAATCTGTTCCTTAATGAAACTATCAGTACTTCCTGAGTCAATTAAGGCATCTAAGGTATGCCCTTTAATTGAAATTTTTGTGGCTGCATGAGACAGGTTCTGTGGGCAAGCAGCTGTAATTGGTGTTGTTGCACAGAGAGTGGCTAAAACTCTCGGTGTGCTTCTTCGGGAGAGAGCTCGAGAGGAAGCTTGATAGGTCCTAGCTGGAGCATCTTGATAGGCCCTAATTGGGGCAGTTCGGTAGGCCTTAGCTGGATTGGCCCTCGTAGAGGCCCTTGATAGGCAAACTTTAGCAAAGTGTCCTTTTTTCCCGCAATAACTGCAGATTGCATTGCGAGCAGGGCAGGTTTTCCTCGGGTGAAAAGCATCTCCACAAAAGAAGCATTCCTTCCTAGATTGCCAAGAGGCTGCTAAAGTGGGGTCATCCTCCTCTTCTTCATCAGAATTATCAGAATTAGATTCCCCCATGATAGGGTTCACCTGAGACCGCTTGAATTGTCTGGTTGCAGCTACAGCAGCAGATCGAGATCTGGGCAGCTGATAGAGGTCTGCATTTCTCTTTGCCAAATCCAGTGAACAAGCTAGGTCAAAAGCTCTTTGTAGCTCAAGTGTTTTACTTTCTAGTAGACGCTGGCGTATAAATGGAGAGGCAATCCCACAGATGAAAGCATCACGAATCATTTCTTGGCGGTACAGCTCAGCTGAGGCTGCCTGAAAGTTACAATCTACGCTGAGCCTGCGAAGTTCTTGCAGGAATTCGTCAATTGATTCCCCAGGCCCTTGTCGGGCTGTGGCCAGTAGATGTCTAGCATAGACCTCATTTGGGGTCTTCGCATACAGTTTCTTAAGTGCCCAAATCACCTCTTCGTAATTATCCCATTCATCAACATATTCGAACACTTTTGAGGTCACATAATTGACAAGTATCTTCAATTTAGCAGGAGCATCCGCTTTACATTCATCCAGAAAATTCTCAAAAGTACGATACCAATGCTTCCATACCCTGCCAGCTGCTGGTGTATTCGGGTCCAAGTCCAGACGAATAGGTCTAAGGATTTTCTCCATGATGGGTGGTTCCCTGGATCCTTAACTTCCGAGTTTGTCTGAAGGTCTAGTATTTGTCAGTGTAAATACTAAGTTACTTAAATTGATGTAAGAAAAAGGAGACTTACCATCAAGTAACTTTAAAGTAAGCTTTAAGTAACTTATAAACACACTATATACACAAGAGAGGTCTTTACCATGCCTCTGGTAGAAGCCTCTTACAATACTGAACAGACCAGTATTTATACCAGTCCAACAGGAAGTGACATATGACAGGAAGTGAGGTATGTACATAGTTCATAGTTCATAGTTCACAGGAAGTGATGACATAACTTCCCGGAAGTTATCATTTTTACCACAAACCATATTATGGTCACTCATTCCAAGGGGATCCTTTACTAGGACATTTTTTTATTAATCCTGTCTCATTACACAGGACCAGATCTAAGATTGCCTGCCCCCTGGTTGTTTCAGTTACATACTGCTCAAGGAACCCATCCCTAATGCACTCTGTGAACTCTTCCTCAAGGCTGCCCTGCCCAATTTGATTTGTCCAGTCAATATGAAAGTTAAAATCCCCCATGATTATAGCTGTTCCCTTATTACAAGCCCCAACTATTTCCTGATTTATACTCCGACCAACAGAGTTGCAACTGTTAGGAGGTCTATAGACTATGCCCACTGGTGACTTTTTCCCCTTATTATTCCTTATCTCCACCCAAACTGTTTCACTATCCTGATCCTTTGACCCAATATCATTTCTCACTATTGCAGTGATTCCATCCTTTATTAACATAGCCACCCCACCTCCCTTTCCTTCCTGTCTGTCCTTCCTAATTGTCAAATACCCCTGGATGTTTCGTTCCCAGTCATGGTCACCTTGCAGCCATGTTTCTGCAATGGCCACCAGATCATACTCATGTGTAGTTATTTGTACCGTCAACTCGTCTATTTTGTTATGAATGCTGCGTGCATTCAGATAAAGAACTTTTAAATATGTTTTGTGACAATTTATTCCTGCTTTTACCCCCCCTTTACTACTCTACCTTTATCTTTATACATTCTGTCCCTTCCTGACACGCTCTGGTTTTTAATTCCCCCACTGCTACCTTGCTCTATTGCCTTCTCCGCTGACATTTTTATTTTTCGGTCCCTTGAAACCTCCCCCGCACTAATTAGTTTAAAGCCCTCTCTACAGCCCTAGTTATTCGATTCGCCAGGATTCTAGTCCCAGCACTGGTCAAGTGAAGTCCGTCTCAACGGAACAGCTCTCTCCCATCCCAGAACTGGTGCCAGTGTCCCAAGAAGCAAAACCCATTTCTCCCACACCAGTCTTTGAACCACGCATTTAACTCTCTGATTTTATTTACCCTAGCCAAATTTGCTTGTGGCTCAGGTAGTAATCCAGAGATTATTACCCTTGTGGTTCTGCTTTTTAATTTGGCCCCTAGCTGCTCATACTCCCTCAGCAGAACCTCTTTCCTTGTCCTATCTATGTCGTTGGTACCAACATGGACCGCGACAACTGGATCCTCCCCCTCCCACTCCAAGTTTCTCTCCAGCCCAGAGGAGATGTCCTTAACCCTGGCACTGGGCAGGCAACACAGCCTTCGGGACTCTCGCTCTCGGCTGCAAAGAACCCTATCTATCCCCCTAATGATACTATCCCCTACCACTACAACATTTCTTTTTACTCCCCCCACTTGAATGGCCCCTCGTTCCATGGTGCTGTGGCCAGGTTGCTCATCCTCCCTGCAGTCCCTGTTCCCGTCCCCACAGGGAGTAAGAGCCTCGAACCTGTTGGACAAGAGCAATGGCTGCGGCTCCTCTGACACTACCTCCTGGATCCCCGTACCTGCCTCACTCATAGTCACACCCTCCTGTCCCTGACCACGGAATACATCTGAATTAGTTAATCTAATTGGTGTGACTACTTCCTGGAACACAGAGTCCAGGTAACTCTCCCCCTCCCTGATGTGTCACAGTGTTTGAAGCTCGGATTCCAGCTCATCAACACGGAGTCGGAGTTCCTCGAGCAGCCAACACTTACTGCAAATGTGATCACTGTGAACATCAATGGTGTCCACCAGCTCCCACATATTGCAGCAGTAACATATCACCTGCTCTCCCATTCTATGTAATTAATTACATTGATTATTATTATTTTTAAATACCCTCTGCCCCGATTCTAAATGATGAATATCACACCTCTATTTAATTGAACTTACCAACTTATAAAGGTTTAAAAGGGAAGGAAAAGTACTCACCAACCAGCCAATCACCTACCAGCTTGGTTGTGATGTCACTTTTGAATTTTGGCCTCCCCTTGGAATGTTGCCTGTGGAGCCTGTTTAGGCTGCCTTGCCTCGCTGCTCCGACTCGACTCGACACCTGCTCCCAGCTGCCTCGACTGGGCCTCGCCTCGCTGCTCCACCTCTGCGATGTCTGCTAATCCTGAGACTGGCAGGAAAAACAAGGCAAAAAACAAAACAGATACAGCACCTAACACCCCACTTACCCTAACTCTCTCACTTACCCAAACTCTCAAATGGCACTCTCTGCTGCTCGTACTAGCACCGGTCTTTTTATACTGTTTGTTTGTAGCCAAATGAGTCACCCCTGGTCATTGGTTAGAGAACTGGTTTTCACTGCCGGCCAATTAACTCCTACTGCAGTGTTACCTTGTTTTACTCTTCTTAAACCAACAGAATCCCAAATATTTAACTTTCCCCCTTTACTTAAACTGCTTAGTTCATGAATTCGTGCTAGTAGTGCTTCTCTGCCATGCTTTAGTGCCTTGGCGGGGATTCCATCTGCTCCTGAGGCCTTGTTGTTCTTCAGTTGTCGGATGGCCTTTCAACTTCATGCCGGGCTGGGGTTGTGCTGAGATGGTGGCGGGTATCATGCTGTGGGATGGAGTTGAGGACACTCGCGTCGAAGACAGAGTCGCGGTTAAGGAGATCTTCGAAGTGCTCCTTCCAGCGGGCACTGACTGCCTCTCTGTCCTTGATGAGTACCTCTCCGTTCTTGGCCCACAGTGGGTGTGATGAAATATGCCATTCATCACTCATCGGTATTCTCTGCCTGTGACTGTGGTTTGGTTTCAGTTTCATTTCCCTTACCTCAGTTCCGTTTCCTCACCATTGTATTGTGTGTAGGGCTCCGCCCATACCTGGCCCCTATGTAAGCAGGCCCAGCCTGCTTCACATCCAGTACAGCAGACCTCTGGATGGAAGATACCTCTCCACTGTGTGTTACCTTCTAAGTTAATAAAAGCCTTGTTTTGTTCCGCTAACATTGAGTCTCGGATTTATTGAGGCACATCAATTTTATTAACTTACTTTTCAACACAATGGATCAACTCTTGAAACCCGAACGTTTGGATTTGGACCAGCATGCTTCGGACGCATCGGCACGCTTCGGACACTGGTTTATGTGTATGGAATTCTTCCTGGACAATTCCGCAGCCGTCACAGGCGCTACGGACACTGCGAGTATGAAACTCGGAATTCTGCGGAATTGGGTAAGCCACCGGGTTTACCCTCTCATCCAAGACGCCGACACGTACCCGGCCGCCTGCGACATCTTAAAGGCGCATTACCAGCAGCCTACGAATGAGGTGTATGCTAGGCATCTGCTCGCTACTCGCGCAAAGCGACCTGGGGAATCACTGGATGAGTTCCTAGGCACCCTGAAAACGCTTGGCAAAGACTGCAAGTGCCAAGATGTAAAAGCCGCAGTGTACACTGACGAGCTTGTTCGCGATGCCTTTATCACAGGCCTCAGCTCCACTTACATCCGGCAGAGACTGCTGGAAAAAAACGGGATTGGACCTGAAACAGGCTGTGGACACAGCGCGATCCCTGGATGTGGCCCAGAGAAACTCGGACGCCTACTCTTCAGCCCACGCCGTCCACGCCGCCACGTGTGCACCAAGGGCGCCGCCATCTTGGAAGGCATCTTCCCCGCCCGGCAGCCCGAAACCGTCAGGGCCCCGCTCTCCCCCCAGAAGCCCTACGACAGCCGCGACGCGTCGGGGACCCAACTGCTACTTCTGCGGGCAGCTGAAGCACACCAGAAACCTGTGCCCGGCAAAAGGCACCACCTGCTTTAAGTGTGGTAAGAAGGGGCACTTCGGGAAGGTGTGCAGAGGGAACCCCGGCGGAAAACCCGCCACCGCCGCGTGTGCGCCGTGGGAGCGGCCATCTTGGACGCCATCTTGCCCGACCTCGTGGGGTCTGCCATCTTGTGAGCAGACAGCGTGGACGCCATCTTGTCTCGATCAGGGCCCTACAGTGGCATCGGTCACAGTGGACCAGACCAGGCCGCACCCGCTATCCAAATCAATGGTGGACATCGAGGTAAACGGGTGCGGGGTTAAATGTTTAATTGACAGTGGAAGCACGGAAAGTTTTATCCACCCTGAACTGGCACAACAACTCTCCCTAAAGGTGGTCCCTACTCGGGGTACCATCTCTATGGCTGACAAAACCCAGACATCGACCATTATGGGTTACTGCACGGTACAATTGTCCGTTAACAGAACTGTATACGATAATTTTAAAGTACTAATCATGAAGAATCTATGTGCGAGCGTGATCTTGGGCCTGGATTTCCAGTGCTACCACCAAAGCATCACGCTCAATTACGGTGGGTCCCAGCCGCCCCTCACAGTGTGCGGTCTGGCTACCCTGAAGGTAAAGCCGCCTTCGCTATTCGCGAACCTTACCCCTAACTGCCGGCGAATAGCGACCAAAAGCAGGAGGTACAGCTGGGAGGACAGGCGGTTTATCGCGACCGAGGTAGACAGGCTCCTGAAGGAGCGCATTATTGAACGCAGCAACAGCCCGTGGTGCGCCCAAGTGGTGGTGGTAAGGGGTAGCGAGAAGAAACGGATGGTGATCGACTATAGCCAAACGATCAACAGGTACACCCAACTAGACGCCTACCCGCTACCCCGCATATCAGAAATGGTGAACCAAATCGCCCAATATCGGGTGTTCTCCACCATCGACCTCAAGTCAGCGTACCACCAGCTCCCTATCAGACCAGAGGACCGCCCGTACACCGCCTTCAAGGCGAACGGATGCCTCTTGATGTGCCTCAATAAATCCGAGACTCAATGTTAGCGGAACAAAACAAGGCTTTTATTAACTTAGAAGGTAACACACGGTGGAGAGGTATCTTCCATCCAGAGGTCTGCTGTACTGGATGTGAGGCAGGCTGGGCCTGCTTACATAGGGGCCAGGTATGGGCGGAGCCCTACACACAATACAATACAATGATGAGGAAACGGAACTGAGGTAAGGGAAATGAAACTGAAACCAAACCACAGTCACAGGCAGAGAATACCGATGAGTGATGAATGGCATATTTCATCACATTCACCCCTTCTATAGATTTAGTCTGTTCGGGGGTTTGATAGTCCTCTGTGACCGACGTGGCTGTTGTGGTGCCGCGGGTGTCGGCTGGGTGTCCCCGGTGGCCTCCTGGGTCTCTGCCGGGGGTGCCGCCAGGGTTGTTGAAGGGGTAGTTGGTGGGGGTATCGTTGGTCGATGTTCTTCCGGGGGTGATGAAAGAGTAGTGGGTGGGTAAGAGTTGCTGTGATCGTTGTTGCTGCTGTTGTCGTGGTTGTTGTCGTTACCGGCTGGGGCGACGTCTTTTATGGACACGGTGTCCTCCCTTCCGTCGGCGTGCCGGACATACGCGTATTGGGGGTTGGCGTGGAGTAGGTGCACTGACTCCACGAGAGGGTCCGTCTTGTGGCCCCTCACATGCCTTCGCACGAATACCGGACCTGGGGTGGAGAGCCATGACGGCATGGATACGCCTGAGGTGGATTTCCGGGGAAAGACAAACATTCGCTCATGAGGCGTGGCATTAGTGGCAGTACACAATAGCGACCGTATCGAATGGAGCACATCTGGGAGGACTTCCTGCCAGCAGGAGATAGGGAGGCCCTTGGTCCTTAGAGCTAGAGTGACTGCTTTCCATACTGTCCCGTTCTCTCGCTCCACTTGACCGTTACCCCGGGGGTTGTAGCTGGTGGTACGGCTCGTGGCGATCCCCCTGGACAGCATGTACTGGCGTAGCTCTTCACTCATGAAGGACGCCCCCCTATCCGTATGGATGTAGCTCGGCATACCGAACAGGCAGAACAGGCTGTTGAGGCATTTAATGACCGTGGCGCTGGTCATGTCTGGGCAGGGGAAGGCGAATGGGAAACGGGAGTATTCGTCCACAATGTTCAGGAAGTAAACATTGCGGTCGACGGATGGGAGGGGGCCCTTGAAATCTAAGCTGAGCCGCTCAAAGGGCCGTGTAGCTTTGATTAAGTGGGCTCTATCTGGGCGGTAGAACCGAGGCTTGCACTCAGCGCAAGTGCGGCAGTTCCTGGTCAGAGACCGAACTTCCTCAATCGAGTAGGGTAAGTTGCGGGACTTTATGAAGTGGAACAGCCGCGTGACCCCTGGGTGGCAGAGGTCGTTGTGGAGGGTCTGTAGCCGATCCCCGGTGGCGCTGGCACACATCCCTCGTGAGAGGGCGTCGGGGGATTCGTTAAGGGCCCCTGGCTGGTAAATGATGTCATAATCGAAGGTGGAGAGCTCGATCCGCCACCTAAGAATCTTATCATTTTTAATCTTCCCCCTCTGTTTATTATTGAACATAAACGCTACCGACCGCTGGTCGGTAAGTAGGGTGAAGCGTTTGCCGGCTAGGTAGTGGTGCCAGTGGCGCACTGCCTCCACGATGGCTTGGGCCTCCTTTTCCACAGAGGAGTGTCTGATCTCGGGCCCTTGGAGGGTCCTCGAGAAGAAAGCTATGGGCCGCCCCGCCTGGTTGAGGGTGGCCGCCAAGGCAAAGTCAGACGCATCGCTTTCCACTTGAAAGGGAGTGTTCTCGTCCACTGCCTGTAGCGTGGCCCGCTCAATATCCCGCTTAATGCTTTTGAAGGCGGCGTGGGCCTCAGCAGAGAGCGGAAAAGAGGATGCTTTCAAGAGGGGGCGGGCTTTGTCGGAGTAGTTGGGGCCTTGGGTGCTTGGGCCGTAGATGGTCTTGACTGCGCTAAAGAATCCATGCACGTCGTGGTTGTCGGCTAGCTGCTGGATCTCCTGCACTTTCTCCACCCACCATCTGTTCTTTAGGTCGCGAGTTTTTTGTTGGACCTCGGCCTTCAGGCTTCTGTAGAGCTGCTTTCTTGCTCTCGAGTTCTGTTGCTGTTTCCAGATCAGGAATGCCTTGCGCTTGCGGCTTATTAGCTCCTGGATCTCCTGGTTGTTCTCGTCGAATCAGTCTTGGTGTTTCCTGGTCGAGTGACCGAGCGTCTCTTCACAGGTGCTGATTATGGAGGCCTTGAGTGCAGACCAGGTGCTGTGGGCACTCTGTGTCTCTGCATCACTGGGAGTCGTCAGGTTGTTTGTGAGGCGCAGGCTGAATAGGGCTTTCTTAGCGGGGTCTTTGAGTGCGCCAGCGTTAATTTTCCTGCGGCATTGTTTCTGTTGCCGCCGCTGTTTTGGTGCTACATTGATGGCGATGACAGAGCAGATTAGGCGGTGGTCTGTCCAGCAGTCATCAGCTCCTGTCATGGCGCAGGTGATGCAGACGTCCTTGCGGTCCATCGCTCGGACGATGACGTAGTCCAGCAGGTGCCAGTGCTTGGAGCGAGGGTGCTGCCATGAAGCCTTGTACTTGTCTCTCTGACGGAACAAGGTGTTGGTTATGACAAGGCCATGTTCTAAGTATTTTGACAGGAGGAGGGTACTGTTGGATTTGGCTTTCCCTACCCCCTCTCTGCTGATCACACCTCCCCAGAGGTCTGTGTCCTTTCCAACTCTGGCGTTAAAGTCGCCAAGGAGGATCAGCTTGTCGCCCATTGGGACTCGGGACAGGGATTGTTCGAAGCTGGAGTAGAATTCCTCTTTGGTCTCGTCTGTGGCTTCCAGTGTTGGGGTGTACGCACTGATGACCGTAGCGCACTGGTTCCGGGCTAGGGTGAGCCGAAGTGTCATGAGGCGCTTGTTTATACTGCTAGGGGAGTCTCTGAGATGCCCAACCAGTTCATTTTTTATGGCAAGGCCTACCCCATGGAGGCAACGTTCTTCTTGAGGTTTGCCTTTCCAGAAGAAGGTGTAGCCATCACTTTGCTCCTTGAGCTGGCCTTCCCATGCCCGCCGGGTCTCGCTTAAGGCAGCGATGTCAATGTCGAAACGTCTGAGCTCCCGGGCAACGATAACAGTACGGCGTTCCGGTCTGTCACTGTTGGGGTTGTCCATGAGGGTCCTGACGTTCCAGGTCCCGAACTTCATTTTAAAGGGTGGAAGATGCCTGTGCGTGAATTCTTTTAACGTGGGGTGGCCGTTGCACACCAGCTATCACATGGGCTTGACAGAGCAAGGTCTTGGTCCAATGGCAAGGGGGTCCAAGACAATTGGAGACCAGGCTCTGCTACATGGCCTAGCACACACACACAAACATAATGCTACTGTCCTCCTCCCTCCTTCTCGCAGGTCCTCTCTGCCTGGGTTTCGTAGGATGCATTGTGGTCCTCCCGACCTCGCTGTTGGCCCATGCTGCACCTTCCCTGGGCCCCGACCCCGCTGCTGGTCCACGCTGCGCCACTTCTGGGCCTTGATTTTGCTGCTGGGCTCGTCCTCGCTCCTGGGTCCCGGCCTCGGACATGAATGATGTTGTCTCTCACAGGCTCAAATTAACACTGATATTCTCGCAGAGTTCCCAATCGCATCATCTCACTGCTGATAATACTTTCAACACTTGACGCACGCTCCACGCCAGTGTTCCCTCTAATTTATTTTTGGCCATGCGGGCCCTTTAACACCATTCAAAATTCCATGCATGCGCAGTTTTTTCAATTTAAAAGCCAGCTCAATGGCTGCACGGGACCTTCAGAGCGTTGTGCGGCCGTGCAACTTAAAAGGAAAGTTGCTCCACACTCTTTCATTTGAAAGATTTTAATTGAAGTGCTATGGGAAAGCAACCCACCATTCTGAAGACAGCTGAATATCAACTTTCTGGTATCTCTGCAATACACTTTATAATTAAATACTCACCATAACACCTATACAATATGTGCCTTGCTAAGTCACTACATAAGAACATGAGAATATAAGAATTAGGAGCAGGAATAGGCCAGATGGCCCCTCGAGCCTGCTCTGCAATTCAATAAGATCAGGACAGATCCACTTTCCTGCCCGATCCCCCATGTCCCTTGATTCCCCATGAGTTCAAAAATCTATCTATTTCAACCTTGAATATACTCAACGACTCAGCATCCACAGCCCTTTCAGGTAGAGAATTCCAAAGATTCACAACCCTCTGAGTGAAGAAATTCCTCCTCATCTCAGCCCTACATGGCTGACGCCTCAGACTGTGACCCCTAGTTCTAGACTCTCCAACCAGGGGAAACAACCTCTCAGCATCAACCCTGTCAATCCCCCTCAGAACTTATGTGTTTCAATGAGATCACCTCTCATTCTTCTAAACTCCAGAGAGTATAGGCACAATCTAATTAATCTCTCCTCATAGGACGATCCTCTCATTCCAGGGATCAATATAGTGAACCTTCGTTGCACCACCTCCAAGGCAAGTATGTCCTTTCTCAGATAAGGAGACCAAAACTGTGCACAGTACTCCAGGTATGGTCTCACCAAAGCCCTGTACAGTTGTAGTAAGACTTCCTTACTCTTGTACTCCAACCCCCTTGCAATAAAGGCCAACATGCCATGTGCCTTCCTAATTGCTTGCTGTACCTGCACGCTAACTTTGTGTTTCCTGTACGAGGACACCAAAATCTCTCTGAACACCAACATTTAATAGTTTCTCACCATTTAAAAAATATTCTGTTTTTCTATTCTTCCTACCAAAGTGAATAACCTCACATTATGCTCCATCTGCCACCTTATTGGCCACTCACTTAACCTGTCTATATCCCTTTGCAGGCACTTTGTGTCCTCCTCACAGCTTACATTCCCACCTAGCTTTGTATCGTCAGCAAACTTGGACACATTACACTCGGTCCCTTCATCTAAGTCATTAATATAGATTGTAAATAGCTGAGGCCCAAGCACTGATCCTTGCGACACCCCACTAGTTACAGCCTGCCAACCCGAAAATGACCCGTTTATCCCTACTCTCTGTTTTCTGTCCTTTAACGAATCCTCTATCCATGCTAATATATTACCCCCAACCCCATTAGCCCTTATCATGCGTAGCAACCTTTTATGTGGCACCTTATCGAATGTCTTTTGGAAATCCAAATATATTAGAACTACTGGTTCCCCTTTATCTACCCTGCTAGTTACATCCTCAAAAACCTCTAACAAATTTGGTAAACATGATTTCCCTTTCATAAAACCAGTTGACTGTGTCTAATCATGTTATGATTTTCTAAGTGCCCTGTTACCACTTCCCTTGCGCTGTTAGATATAAAAAAGCATTTTTCCCTTTATGAATATTATGACTTCCACATTCCAGTGCAAAAGTTTTTTTTCCTGTCAGTTTTTCTATATTGAGTTTAGTTTATGAACCTAACCTAAAATCAAGGCGTACATAACCCCATAGGGAGGGTAATGTGAAGACTGGGCAAGCTATACACCTCGAATCAGGTCGGATGGCAAAAGCACTCCACCTTGCGTCTGCCAGAGACTTCTCAGGATTCAATGGATGGGTGCCATGTTAATATGTGTACATCATTTGAATGATCATATTCAGCACCTCGCCAGCAATGTTGCCCCTAAGTGCCGCGCACCAATCGAGAGGTCCTGTGCAGGCCGCTCACCAGCTGCTGCCCCAGGAAAAGTTACCACGCAGCAAATTAAAGGGACCGTGCACCAAAAAAAAATTGGAGGGAACATTGCTCTCCAGAGCTTAGAATCAGCTGAAGAAGAGGAGAGAAGTCCTGGCCAACATTTATTCCTTAACCAACATCACATTGCTGTTCGTGGGAGCTTGCTGTGTGTAAAACTGACTGGTGTGCTACCTACATTTCAACAATGACAACACTTTAAAAGTACTCAATTGTCTGTAAAGCACTTTGGGACATCCTGAGGTCGTGAAAGGCGCTATATAAATGCAAGTCTTTATTTATTAACTTGCTGGTGTGTAGGATTTCGCAATAATTTCAAAATTTTCTACAGCTCCAAAGATTTATTTTTGATTAAATACCTGGGTAGAATACACCTTTAAAAATCCAGGGATCAAAAATAGCCGTCAGACCTCGTGGCAGAAGAAAAGGCAGCCTGTGTGTGTCTGTAAAAAAGGAAAATCAAAGATGGCTGTCCGACCTCGTGGCAGAAGACACAACACAGCCTGTGTGCTGTGAAAAGGAAAATCAAAGATGGCTGACAAAGGATTTTTTTTTAAAACAGCCCCTGAAGTAATAAGGTATTTAAACCGTCAATCAAATGCGGTTTGGGAAACTGCTACAATGTTGACTCAAAAGATTAAGTGCTTGAGACTGCCAGCATGAACAAAGGAACTTCGTTTACACAAACGCTTTACAATATTGACTTAAGAGATTAAGCACTTGAGACTGCCAATCAATTGCGGTTGGGCGTGACCACAGGACAATCAGATTGTTTACACTAACCTCCAAGGGCTGTTTACTCAGCAAGTAAGGAAATAGACATGTTTTCTTCAAACGGAGACAGCTTTATTCAACCCATCACAATGAATGGGGATACATTCAAAAACCCATCACAAGGGAAATGGGTAATTCATCCAAAACCCATCACAATGAATGGGACAGATCGATTCCCTTTTGTATAGCCCAGATACACCCGGATTTGGGCGGGAAGATTTCGGCTCCAAATGGGGTATAAGATAACTTCTCAGGAAGCCATTTCTCTCTCTCTCTCTCTGCAGCCTCACCTCCATGCCCTATCTACAACTCAGGAGCCCACCCAAGGGAGTGGAATACCAGCAGTTACTTTTAAACACTGGGGTATCTCCATTTCAGGGCGGTGAAGAATCTAAGACCGCAGGGGCATGGAGCAGGCGTTTCACTGGTGAGCATAGTTTTTCTGGCCCATCACAAGGCAACTTAGATAGGTATTTAGGGGTGGGAATTAAGGGGGATTTTGTTAAATTGTGATTTTTAGTCAATTTTCCCCCGTTGTGTCTGTTTTCTCCCCCCTGTTAAGTAACAGTGTTGCACTAAGTAAAAGAGTGCTGTAGTGGACACTAAGTGTACTGTGAGAAGTAAAGTGCTGCACTAATTAAAAGTGCTATATTTAAGTAAGAGTGTACTGTATTAAAGGTGCTGTATTTAAGTAAAAGAGTGTTGCACTAAGCAAAAGAGTGCTGTAGTGGACAATAAGTGTACTGTGTTAAGTAAAAGTGCTGTATCGAGCACAGGTGTGTTGTATTCATTATTTTAAGTTGTTTTCTTTTTGTTTCAATAAATACTGGTCTGTTTTGCACCCAACCACGAGTCTCGTTTCTGTCTACATCGCTACCGAATAAGTCCGGCGGTCAGAACCAGGAAAGGGGAGCGCTTCGAAACCGCATGGGGCTCTGGAGCAGCTCAGCGGCTTCTGACTGGCCAGAGACAATAACCCCATCCCCCGTTAATAATTCCTACAAAATGGCGACCGCGGCAGGACCGTCGGCAACGGTGTGCGATATAACAGAGTGGTTTGGGTCTGGAGAGAGCAGCAGTTATTGGGTTTCTTTTTCTCACGCCCCTGATCTGTTTATGGTTAGGTGCCCGCAGGCTTGGGGAAGTTACCCGCAGGCTTAGGGAATCTAGAGCAGAGAGTTGGGATAGGGAAAAGGGAGGTCGAAGAATACCAGGCCAAGATAGAGCGCCTGATGGTCCAGTTTAGTGAGGGCAAAAGCCACACGAGGCACGAGTCAGAGTACCTGAAGTGCCTAGTTGCAGAGGCCAAGAACAATGAGATGAGGGTGCGGGAGGAGAACGCTCGCCTCATACAAGAAATAAAAGAGCAGGAGGAAAAGGTTAGGGAGGTAAAGGCAGCATATAAGCTGGCCTGCGAGCAAGGGTTTGAGGAAGCAGATCATGGTCCCTGTAGCGAAGAGATAGAAAGCTTGAATATGGCTTTAAAGAGGGCAAAGGGGATAATATGTCTGATCAGCCCGAAGGCAGGTCAGTCAGATTTTACCGGCAACCCAAGTAAAGCTGTCCCACTGGCAACACCCAGGAAAAGGCTGGTCAGGGAATCAGAGGTCCCACAACCGCCACCCACGGCTCCGAGCTTTCGGGCGCTCTGGCAGCAAAGGGGGGTGGAGGATGAGGTGGTAGAGGAAGCACAGCAGGCCCCGCTAGATAGGCCGGGACCAGGACCAGTGTACCCCCTCAGACAACGGAGGTACGGTCCGCCCGTTGATGAAGATGATCCAGGGGCCATCCAGAATCAGTTTGTGGTGCCGTATGGCACCCACCAGCTCAGGGACATGGTTAGCCACATCCCCAAGCTCACTATAAAGGGAGACCCCTCTCTGCACTTCAGGGAGATAGAACAGGCAGCTTGTGTAAATGACTGCGATGATGCAGAGCAAGCAAAAATGCTGCTGTTTTCCCTGGCAGGTGATCTCCTCCAGGCCCTATCTGGCGAGTGCAAAAGGGGGCAGAGGGATTATGAGGGGCTGAAGAATGAGGTATTGGAGGCCATGGGACTCAATGATGGCAGCCCGTTCGCTCGGGTGGAAAGAACAGTGCAGCTCCCAGGGGAGTCCCCGCCGGCATTCGCAGACAGGCTGTGGCCAGTCTACCGGAGCGCATCCCCGGGAATGACAGGGTGGGCAGCACTGGACCCAGTCCAATTGACTCACTGGCTCCAGTGTCTCGTGACAAACAGCCTACCCCAGATCCAAGCCCAGGTTGTGGCTTGGTTTGACCCCCGAAACCCCCAGACCACCGAAGAAGCGGTGATCCACCGGCTCACAGTAGCCTTCAGGAACATGAGGGGTATCGAGACGCCCCAACCCAAGGGAAAAGTCCATGAGGTTAAACCTGGGAGCCAGAGTAAGAGAGAGTGGCACCAGGAGGGGAACCGTCCCTCTCAGGCTAGTTTAAATTGCTATGGGTGCGGGAAAGACGGTCACTGGAGGAAAGACTGTAAGAATCCCTGGAAGGATAGCAAGGGAAAGGATCCCACAGCCCCAGCCCAAAAGGCAGGGCCAGATATCCCTCCCGCTGCGATCGAGTCATTTTTAAAGTCCCTACGGTCTCTTCTGACTAGCCAGGGGAGAGTAGCAGCCACCACCGGTCCTGTGGCTCCCTCGGCCCCCTCTGTTGCCCCACTATGACTAGAGCCCACGCAGCCTGTCTACCTGTGTGACCTCCAGTATGACAGGTGGAAGAGACTGCTTGTACAGATGGAGGTGGAGAGGGTTAAAGGGACCTATCTACTGGATACGGGAGCATCATGCACCGTGATCCACGCAGCTAATCCCACCACCTCACCTCTGTCTAGCGGGGTTCCATACGCCTTATCGGGGTTCACCGGTAAGGAACAGGCGGTAGTATTCTCCAAGCCGCTCTCAATCCACCTGGACCAAATGGACATGCATCCTGGCAAGGTGGGAGGCGGAGGGAGGGAAGGGGATCCTAGGAGCCGACTTCCTGGTGGGCCACGGGATCCTCGTGGATCTCCGCAATCATTGCCTGTGGGGAGCCAACACGGGTGGAGAGGGAGGTGTAGTAGTCATCCCCAGCAAGGAAGGGAAGGGGACCCTGTGTACTGTGAAGCCTAAAGAAGGTTACGACCTCGGGCTCATGGTCGATGGGGTCCCGGGGGAATTTCAGGCTGTCGTGCAGGCTAATCTAGCTGCGTTTGCCACGCATAAACACGACTGCGGGAGGGTCACAGGGTTTGAGGTTAGAGTGGACGGGGACCCCATGGCCCGGCCCCAGGAGCAGTATAATTTCCCCAAAGAGGCAGAACCCAACATGGAGGCAGCCATGTCCTCTTTGGTGCAGCAGGGAGTGTTGAGGCCCATAGCCACCCATGTCAACACTCCGCTTTGGCCGGTCAGAAAACCGGACAATACATGGAGAGCCACGGTGGACTACCGGGTGCTTAACAGCAATATCCCAGCCTGTGCACCCACGGTGGCAGCAGTGGCCTACCTGATAGGAAGTATTCCAGCATCCGCGACCACTTTCACGGTGCTGGATATTTCTAACGGGTTTTGGTCCATCCCTTTAAGGAGGGAGGATCAGTACAAGTTTGCTTTTACCTTTAAGGGACAACAGTACACGTGGAACTGCTTGCCACACGGTTTTCATAACAGCCCCAGCATCTTCCACAGTGTATGGCAGATAGTTTAAAAGATTTCAGCCAGCCCACACAGTTGGTTCAATACATGGATGACCTGCTCCTGTTCACTGATTCAGGAGAGGAGCACGGCCCACTATTAGCCGAACTGCTAGAGCTGCTCAAGAAAAGGGGTTTCAAGATAAACCCAAAGAAAGCGCAGATCGGCCAGCAGGAGGTCAAATTCCTGGGTCTGACCGTCCGCGCTGGAGAAAGGGCCATAGATAAGGCTAGGAGGGAAGCGGTACAAGAGTTACCGGTCCCTAACACAGTCTGGGGTGTGAGGTCATTTCTAGGGCTAACGGGGTACTGCAGAGACTTCATTGAGGACTATGCAGCCACAGCAGCCCCTCTGCTCCGACTCCTACATAAGGGAGTGGTGTGGCTTTGGGATGAGGGTTGCCAGGCAGCGTTTGTTAAACTCAAGGGAGACTTGCAGACTGCACCAGCTCTAGGGGCCATAGATGGGGGGGAAGAGTTCTTCTTGGAGGTAGCAGCCAGTGGGGATAGTCTCAGTGCTGTGCTGCTCCAGGAGCGGCACGGCAGGCTAAGGCCCGTGGTCTACTCCTCCAGAGTCCTCACGGATGTGGAGAGGAGCTACTCCAACTGTGAACGGCACCTTTTGGCCACACATTGGGTTCTGAAAAGATCTTTGATTTTCACAGGCACCTCTCCCATCACCCTCCTCACACACCACACACCCACCCAGATGCTTCTGGATGGGAGGATTAAAGATGGGACGGTGAGCAGTGCCCGCATTGCGCGCTGGACCCTCCTCCTCTCGCAGATGGATCTGAGGGTGAGGGGCCTTTGCGAGCCAAAGCTCGTGGCCAATATGGTATATCCTGGAACAGCCCATCGGTGTTCCATAGAAGGGGTATGGGAGGTGAACATAGGTTTACGGGCCGGGATACATCCCTCAGGCCGTGAGGTCTATGTAGACGGTTCCAGCATGGTATCTGCTGGCAAATGACTCACGGGTTGTGGAGTCTATGACCCAATGGCAAACATTGCCTTGGCAATCAAGCTCCCCAACACCATGAGCGCCCAACAGGCTGAACTGTCCGCGGTGATGTACGTGGTTACCCACCCCGAAATCTTCCCCACCCCATACACGATTTGCTCTGACAGCATGTTCACTTGCAACTCATGTACGGAATACCTGGCCATCTGGTCCCGTCGCGGATATACCTCCGCCGACGGGAGGCCCCTAACAGTAAAGCCCCTGCTGGAGAAAATCCTGGCAGCTGTGGGGGAGGAAGGCGAGGTCTTCATCCACAAAGTGAAGGCTCATTCCTCCACAGAACCCTGCAGCCAGGGTAACCAGCAAGCAACATGCTGGCCAAGGAGGGTGCACACACAGGCACTTTCTGGGACCCGTATGAGTCCGGGCCCATGGCGGCAATTAAAGGCAGGGATGGGACCCAAGGGAGCTTAGGGGTAGTGTTAGCCCCGGACCTTAAGACGGTCCAAGCCCAGGACCCAGTCCTGAAAGTTATCATGAGTGCAGTAATGGAGGGCAGGAAGTTAGAAGGCCCTTACGGCGCAGCCCCCCTCTCCATAAGGGAAGGCATGCTGTTCAGAGAGGAACAGTGGGTAGTACTCCAGCAACACCAGAGGGAATTCCTTCAGCTGGCCCATGAGGGGCCGGGAGCGGGAAACCCCAGGCCTGAGACCACCTGGCAACGGGTGGAACAGGCGGGATGGTGGCCAGGACTCCGGGAGGACGTCCGCGAGTTCTGTGCTAGCTGTCTTGTGTGTGCTGCAAATAACCCCGACCCCCACAGAAGGAAGGTGCCCATGGGACACGTTAGGAGGGTAGAGGGACCATGGCAGTCGATCCAGATCGACTAGATCGGGCCCCTGCCCACTGCCCAGGGAGTCTACAAATACTGCCTTGTCCTGGTTGATGTGTTTTCCAAGTGGGTGGAAGCCTTCCCCTGTAAAACAGCCACAGCACTGGGGACTGCAAAGATCTTGGTATGGGAGGTGTTCTCGCGGTGGGGACTTCCCCAGTTTGTGGAGTCCGACCAGGGAAGCCACTTCACCGGCCAGGTCATGCAGGAAACCCTCACGCTGCTTGGTATTCAGGGGAAGTGGCATGTAGCTCACAATCCCCAGTCCTCAGGGATTGTGGAGCGCATGAACCACACCATTAAAGAAAGGTTGAGGAAAGAGACAGTGGGGTCACCCCAAAAATGGGCAGAAGCCCTGCCTCTAGTCCTCATGGGGATCCGGGCCAGCCAGTCCAAGAGTACAGGGTATTCCCCGCACAAACTCATGACCGGTAGGGTTATGAGGACCCCCACCCATGTCCTAGCCCCAGTGCTTACGGAAGGGCAGCTTCGAGAGATAGATCGGGATAAGTTCGCCCGAGAACTCCTCGAGTGCCTAAAACAAATTTATGGGCAGGCAGCAGGTAGTATGGGGAAGCAGCATCAGAATAATCGGTTGCTGCTCAAGCCCAACAAGAGCCATCAGTGGGAGATAGGGGACCAGGTCATGGTTAGGAACTATGCCCGGGTGGGGAGTTTAGAGCCACTGTACATGGGACCCTATAGTATAGTCGATAAAGCCAGCCCCATGGTCTATGCGATAAAATTGCCCCGGCGCACAAAATGGTTCCATGTGAATCAGTGCAAGTTGTTCAAGCCGGAGGTAAGTAAACAGGCAGCTGGGAGTGAACCTGAGAATAGAAATCCTCAGCCCACAGCGGGTACGAGCTCACAGGCTGCACAGGCAGGCGCTGTGGCTTGTGTTAGGGGAGGAGCCATACAGGACCAGTGTAAGTTGTTCAAGCAGGGGAACAGGGAAGGAGAGTTCCGGGACCCCTGTAGAGCAGGCCCGGTAGCAACAATCTGGGACAAGGGAGGCACACAGGGGATAGCTTTGGCCCCGGACCAAAAGCAGGTCCAAGCCCAAGACTCCACCTTCAAGGCCGCCCTGGTAAGGGATAAGAATTTTGAACAGGATTACTGGCAGGCTGCCAGTTATATCAAACAATGCAGGTTGTTTGAGCCGGGGGCAGGGAAACAGGCAGCTGGGATTGTACCTGAGATTAGAAATCCCCAGCCTGCAGCACGTACACACACACAGACTGCACACGCAGGTGCAGTCACGTGCGTGAGAGGAAAAGTTCCCCAGCACTTGGCCCGAGCGATTCCACCTCTCTTGTGGGACTCCGGGGAGGAGCCTGAATCAGGTTTTAGACCTGAAGGGGAAGGCTCTCAGCCACCGGCAGCCGGTGGCAAGGGATTGCCTGTCCCCAGCCCAGGTTTAGGAAGGGAGGGACCCGAAGGAGGAGGTCCCGAGCTAAGGGTCTGCTCGCCGGGGTAGCCCCACCGGCGACACTCCCTAGGAGGTCTCTTCGGTTACCCCAGCCCAAGAAAGTATGGACACCCACTTTCCAATGGAACAGGGCGGTGTCCCGAGTCAGGGAGAAGCCAAAAGGCAGAAGTCCCCAACCAGCAGCCCTAAACTGCGATGGACCAGAAATTGGAATCAGTCCAGCCACGCCGCAGGGAGCAGCCTGTGGCAGCCCAAACAGGGATTAGGCTGGCCACCCGGAGACGGGCGGCGCTTGTATATAGCTTTGTCCAAGTAATATGGATAGAGGATTAAGGTAGAATGTGTTAATTTTAAATTTTTTATCTGCAATTCAGTAGTGGTAATTATTAGTGTATAAGTTTTAAGTATGGAACCGTTCCAGAGTGTCTATGTGAGTCGAGGTCGTGGGACCTGATCACACTCCCCCGAGCCAGGGGACCTGGCTAGATGTTTTCTTTTTAAAGTTTTTTTCAGAGTTCCGGGAGGTACAGAGGACCAGCGTGTTTTTGGATGCTCAAGGAAGGAGCACCCCTAGCCCACGATGGAAGGGGTCTGCAGGAGGCAGATGCCCACAACATTTAAGCTGCTATTTGGAAATCCAGATTAAGATGGAGAGTTTACAAAAGCTTGTTAATTATTTTATATTTTGTGTTATGTATTGGTCCCAACTCCAAGGGAAATAATGCGTGAATTTAGTTCCTAACCGCTAGATTGGACTACTTGTTTGGAGTTAATGGAATAAATTGCATATGCCTATGAATTGTTGTGTTTGCAGAGTGTGAAAATTTGAAATACATTTATAGTTGAAGAATAGTGCCATTTAATAAAGTGTCAGGCAATTGCATTTTAATTAAAAAAAGGAAGCTCGTTTTCTTCCATGTGTATTTTTAACAGATATGTTGGCTTGGTGATAATCCCATTGAAGAGGTTGTATCATGTCAAAAAAAAACTATGTTGCAAGTGGTACAGGGGCATTGGACCCCCTCCATGCTTGAATTATTGTGAATGCAAGTGGTGCAGGGGCATTGGACCCCATCCGTGTATTGATTATTTAACTAATCTTGTTTTTCTGTCGATAGATGCCTACCGTGTACTGCGATTCTCTCTGGGTAGGGGAGATGGAGGTGTCGGGGGATCAAAGATAGATCTAGCTAAGTATAAGGGAAGGTTGTTTGTGGGGGTCAGAAATTATCGATCACCTTTGGACAGGATACTACAAGCAAGTTTTAGTATCCGATTGGGGACTGTAGGATTTCGCAATAATTTTGAAATTTTCTACAGCTCCGAAGATTTATTTTTGATTAAAGAATACCTGGGTAGAATACACCTTTAAAAATCCAGGGATCAAAAATGGCCGTCAGACCTCGTGGCAGAAGAAAAGGCAGCCTGTGTGTCTGTGAAAAGGAAAATCAAAGATGGCTGACAAAGGATTTTTAAAAAAACCCAGCCCCTGAAGTAATAAGGTATTTAAACTGTCAATCCAATGCGGTTTGGGAAACTGCTACAATGTTGACTCAAAAGATTAAGTGCTTGAGACTGTCAGCATGAACAAAGGAACTTTGTTTACACGAACGCTTTACAATATTGACTTAAGAGACTAAGCACTTGAGACTGCCAATCAATTGCGGTTGGGCGTGACCACAGGACAATCAGATTGTTTACACTAACCTCCAAGGGCTGTTTACTCAGCAAGTAAGGAAATAGACATATTTTCTTCAAACGGAGACAGCTTTATTCAACCCATCACAATGAATGGGGATACATTCAAAAACCCATCACAAGGGAAATGGGTTATTCATCCAAAACCCATCACAATGAATGGGACAGATCAATTCCCTTTTGTATAGCCCAGATACACCCGGATTTGGGCGGGAAGATTTCGGCTCCAATGGGGTATAAGATAGCTTCTCAGGAAGCCATCTCTCTCTCTCTCTCTCTGCAGCCTCACCTCCGTGCCCTATCTACAACTCAGGAGCCCGCCCAAGGGAGTGGAATACCAGCAGTTACTTTTAAACACTGGGGTATCTCCATTTCAGGGTGGTGAAGAATCTAAGACCGCAGGGGCATGGAGCAGGCGTTTCACTGGTGAGCATAGTTTTTCTGGCCCATCACAAGGCAACTTAGATAGGTATTTAGGGGTGGGAATTAAGGGGGATTTTGTTAAATTGTGATTTTTAGTCAATTTTCCCTCATTGTGTCCGTTTTCTCCCCCCCTGTTAAGTAACAGTGTTGCACTAAGCAAAAGAGTGCTGTAGTGGACACTAAGTGTACTGTGAGAAGTAAAGTGCTGCACTAATTAAAAGTGCTGTATTTAAGTAAGAGTGTACTGTATTAAAGGTGCTGCATTTAAGTAAAAGAGCGTTGCACTAAGCAAAAGAGTGCTGTAGTGGACAATAAGTGTACTGTGTTAAGTAAAAGTGCTGTATCGAGCACAGGTGTGTTGTATTCATTATTTTAAGTTGTTTTCTTTTTGTTTCAATAAATACTGGTCTGTTTTGCACCCAACCACGAGTCTCGTTTCTGTCTACATCGCTACCGAATAAGTCCGGCGGTCAGAACCAGGAAAGGGGAGCGCTTCGAAACCGCACGGGGCTCTGGAGCAGCTCAGCGGCTTCTGACTGGCCAGAGACAATAACCCCATCCCCGCTAATAATTCCTACAGGTGCCCACTGCTTCATTCATTTATTGATTAGCTGGTGTGCCCGTTGCTCCATTAATGTATTAGTAGTTTCTTGGTGACTGCTGCTCTGTCAATTTATTGATTTGCTAGTCTGTCTGCTACTCTATGAATTTATTAATACACTGGTATGATTTGCTCACTGCTCCATTAATTTATTATCTCACTGATGTCTGTTTCTCCATTAATTTATTGATTTATTAGTGTACCTGGTGCTCTATGAATTTATGAATTACATTAATTCACTGGTGCCTGTTGTAAGAACACTGGCGTCAGTACCCTGACAAGAATATTATCAAATGCGCCAGACAAATCCTTAACCCTTCACCTTAACTTCTTGTTAACAACTGTCTGCAGTTTATGCCTACAAGTTAATAACGCCTAAATTTGGCTCATCGAATTGTCTTCTATCAACTAGTTCAGATTATATTAGCATTTACACTACCAACCTCCCATCAAGATCCACACAGTCTAATGCATGAATGAATTCATCTTTTCTTGCAAATTATCAAAAAAAAGTCAGACAACAAAGTAATGAACAACAACTGTTTATTAACCTTCCAATCATAGATAGCAGCACTTAAACTTAGATATTGGCCCAGAAATTAGGCTCGGGGGCTTGCCGCGCGTGCAAGCCCCCGATCAGCACTTACCCAGCGCGCCTGCCGTTCGGCTCCTGGGACGCTTGCAATTCCTGTTTTCAGTTGATTACTCCCGGGCAGCGTCTGACGTCACGCCGTCCAGGAGCGCAGCCAGCGCGAAGCCTCGAGCGCGGAGTCTAAGTTAGACACGCCCCTTGAGGTCTCCTTAACATAGGCCACGCCCCCAATTTTTAACACAAGCTGCAAAGCAATTCTACATGCAGAGCAGCATTTTAAAGAAATTTTTTGTATTTTTATTAATCTTTAGGTAACTTTTATAAAGTTTTAAATTATTTTGAAGAATGTAAAGTAGTTTTAAACAGAATTAAAGCGTAGTTATTTTGATGAGCCGGCTGGGATCACGTGGGCACTGGGCAACCAATGGGAGGTTGCAAAAGTTCATTCATGAGTTTGATAGTAAGAACTGTCAAACTCATGAAAACTCAGGGCGCCCAAAACAGCACTTAAACTACAAATAAAATTTAAAAAAACATCCCACTAAATAAATGAATTATGAATAATTGTAAAAAAACTATTTTAAACAATTAATCAAATTAAAAAATTTTTTTTTTAACAAGTAGGGTCTAAAAATACACTTACCTTACTGTAAATTCTTTAAAAATAATAAACCTGTGGAAAAAAAATTCTAAATTATATTAATAGACCACTTACCTGTAAAACGAAGTACTTACGTCTGGTATTTTCAAGCGTAAAAACCGGAGGCCTTTACGCACGGGCAACTCTTTACAAAAAAAGGAAATTCAGCGCGCACTCGCTGCCTGATACGTCGTACGCGTTGCGCCTCTTAACCCCTTGGTTCAGAGGACAGGAAATGCCGGTTTTCAGCACATGCGCTGTGCACCCTGAAAACCGGCACTTCCATCGGGCCCACGCGTGAGTACACCGTCCGTACTCACTGTTTGGGACCGGAATTACTGGCCCATTGAGTATGCAAATAATTAGTGGCTAGGGTTAATTAACAAAATGAATAACAGGTAGAAAGGCAGTTCCGTAATTCAGCAGCGACTGCTTGCTGATTAAAAATTTATAGTTGAGATCATTGTCTGAGATTGATATAAATTGGTGAGATTAATTTAGGATAACAAGTTAACAACATTAGATAGCCAGTCTCTTGAATAGGTTAAAGTCTATGGCTGTGAAATTTGACACCTTAGCGCCGGATGATAAGGCTGGTTTCCAAGAAAAATTGGCAGCCATCTCGCTTCCACCCACTTCCGGCATGGAAAGTGGCGGCCGCCATTTTGGGCAGGTTGGCAGTACTGCCGTTGCCTGCACTCGGTACAAATATGGTAATTAGTCATATCGTGACGTCAATCGGCGTGCAACACTGAATTGATGCAAAACCTGCTATTTTGGACGTCGCCGCTCCTTTCAACACCCTCTCCAAAGCACGCACACCTGAACATGTGTTCAGCTGCATGACGGATCCCCCACCAGCGCTTCTTAAAGGGACACATGCAACTTTGAGGTAAGTTTAGATTTTTGCTTTTGTACTGGTTTCTTTACATTTTATTTGAGTAGTGCGCACCTTTAGAGGTGCAGACTGCCTTTAACAGGCGGAGGTTAGCATTGAGTAAAGCTAGCCTCGCTCGAACATTGAGAACTTTGGCTCCCTGCTGAGCACACAGCCTGTCAGCAGCGCATTCCGTGTTGGGCTGTGCTCTACAATCATTTAAAGTAGCAGGCAGCGCGACTTCAGGCACGTGCTGCCTGAACTCCTTTTAACAGGTGCAGGAATATCGTGCATTGCAGTGCCCGCACCCGTTTTTGAGTGTTATCAAATTTCACCCCGAACGCTATTCAGGAGTGCACAAATTTCAGCCCCACCCCCACTGCATAGTTTAATTACCCTGCGCATAAACGGTGAGGTCCAAGGAGCCCCGGATATTGGGCCTCGGACCTCATTGACATAGAGATGATATAGCGGGAGGAGGCCATGCAGGTAAATTGCTGGAAGTTTGTGCCCACCCATACATGATCAGTGGCCAGGGTGGGATCGTGGGCCTCGGGGGTAGGTTCGTGATCGCACCTTCGGGGATGGGATCGCGATCGGGCCTCGGGGGGGGGGGGAGGGATATCCTGGCCACTCTCTCTGGGGGTTACTGTATTACGCTCCCAGATCTGTCCAAACACCTGAAGCACATCAATGGCTCACTCACAAACAGCCTGGTGGAGACATGTGCCTCATTATACCTGGACCTCTGCCTCAGTCTGTGGTGCCCGAAATGGTGCCATGAGCCATGGCAGCAGTGGGTATGTCTTGTCTCCATATTAGCCAATCATCTTGCCAATCACCCTCCCGAAGCATGCGGGGTGTGATGGAATTCCTCACAATGAAGGCATCATGGCATTGACATGTAAGATTGAGCGTACCTGTAGGATTTAGTAAACATTGTTAAGATTTTAAACCATTGTTAAATAACTATAATATGATAATGTGCCCAACCTCCTATTCAGAGTAGAAAATATAGGAGTGATAAAAGGAAATACCATTAGCCGATTTCTCATGGCACCACAATGGTTAGTACAGTTGGAAAAACTAACATGGATCGAACCAAACCTACAAGGATGTACTGTAGTATAAATGAGGATGCCCTTGTTTGCCCATACAGTTTATATGATCATTCAAAAGACACATGTGGGTATGGTTGGAATAAAGAGAATTTAAACTGTACTGTGGAGGTGACAGGTCCGTCAGATGTAAGAACTAGAACAGCCTATGTACGGGAAGGGAGGTATTGTTTTACCACTTTAGAAAACTTCTATCCATCACGAGCACTCAAATGTTCAATAGACCCGGGAACCTACTGTATCACATCTACCAATAGGAGGAAGAACCCTCCTTGCAGTGGCCTCACATGACCAGCAGGTATTACAAATAGATGACTTAAATATAAATCTAGAGGAAGGACTATGTCACTAAATTTGGATATGATATCCCTGAGCTACCTGAAGCCTTAACAGAATTAATGAACCAAGTGAGCGCCGCGCAACGCCATTATTATACACTGGTGCAAGGGAATAAAGCCATAGCCAAGGAAATTCCAGATATAGAAGATCCAACGCATTGGTGGGATATAGGGCGAACATAGAAATTCCTCCTTGGATTAGGATAATAATTTCACATGTACGGCTCATAACCCAACTCGTAGTACTGATATGCTTGCTATTCTACACCTGCTACTTGAGATACCTAACATACAAAACCCGATCACGTTTAAACATGATCACAGCCCAGAATATCTTTGAGTTACATAAACATGGGAGAACGAACCCATATGTAAGAATTTAGTTTGTGGGGTCGGCAAAATGCCTCGCCCTCAAGGTAGTGATTTGTAAGATAAAGTGTACCTGTAGGATTTAGTAAACATTGTTAAGATTTTAAACCATTGTTAAATAACTGTAATATATGATAATGTGTGTGACAAACCTGAAGCCTGTCTAAAATTGCGAACAGCTGAGAAACAAAGGAGGATGGGAAATTAAGCCAACCTGGGTTAACCCTGTTAAATATGCTGAAGTAATGAGATGTTCTGTTACATTGAGTGAATCAGGAGATAGTAGGAGACACGGAATTCAGTGATGTAATGAAGGAAGATAAGAACCAGAGACAGTCACCATTCCATATCTCCTGAAACTGCAGAACCAGCTGAAAATGTCTAGAACTGTTGAGAGTAAAACATCTGAAAAACTTCGTGTGAAGGTTGTCTTTGTAAAGTTCTCAGATAAGGATAGCTTGGTATGCAAGAAAAGAGGACTGGGAGGATTATTAACAAGGTCACAAGATGACTATTGAGGGGGTTACAATTAACAGATACCAGATGGTTACTAACTACCACATAGGCAAAAGGGAGAAAAGGGTATAGAAGTACAGGTATTGAACACCGAAAGCAGCATGAAACCAGAGGACGAGAAGCTTCAGTCAACAGAACACAGCAGGAGTCAAAAGAGACCGCGCCACAGTCACCCGGAGGGCACGCCGGTGTTTCGAGGAAGACTGCGACTATCATCTTGTTAAGTATTACTTCTTTGTACTGGATGTGAAGTACTTAATAAACCCGTTTTACTTATACACAATATACCTGTACCCGGAGTGGTTTGTTATAGTCACGGACAAATGAACCCAGAGAGGTTAAAAGTTACAGACATGCAGGAAGCGCAGATGGGAGTCACACACTACCTGAACGTTAAGGAAGTGGAATCGATTCCTATTCATGGATTTGCAAAGAGTAGGTCATGTCTGACAAACCTGACTGAATTTTTTGAAGAGGTGACTAAAGTAGTGGACAGGGAAATGTCTATAGATGTTATTTATATGGACTTCCAGAAGGCATTCGATAATGTCCCTCATAGAGACTGTTAGCTAAAGTTGAAGTTCATGGAATTGAAGGCTAATTATTGACCTGGTCACTGAAAAAAAATTATTGACCTGGTTAGGAAATTGGCTGAGCAGTAGGAGACTGAGAGTAGGGATAATGGGCAGTTACTCTAATTGGCAGGTGTGACTAGTGACAACCCACAGGGATCTGTGTTGGGGCCTCAAGTAGTCACTGTTTTTATTAACGAATTAGATGATAGGATAGAGAGTCACATATTGAAGTTTGCCGATGACACAAACGCAGGCAGCATTGTAAGAAGTGTAGATGGAAGCATAAAATTACAAAGAGATATTAATAGATTAAGTGAATGGGCAAAACTGTGGCAAATGGATTTTAATGTAGGCAAGTACGAAGTCATCCATGTTGGACCTAAAAAGGATAGAATAGGGTACTTTCTAAATGGTGAAAAGCTAGAAACAGTGGAGGTCCAAAGAGCAGTGAGCAGTATCAGGACACCTGTTTGTTGTCCGCAGCTCATCTGCCAAAATTCAAGTCTGCTGGGCAATGTTCCCTGTAATTGTTTTTTGGTGTGCGCGGCTCCTTTAACTGGCTGCACGGCCCATTCAACTTTTCGCGCAGGCACTGTTATTTACATTGAAAAGCCCGTGAGCGGCTTGCGCGGGACTTCCAGATTGCTGCATGGCCGCGCACCTTAGCAGGTACGTTGCTGCTGGGGCCTCAAAATTGCATGTGCCTCTTTGCTGCCGGAATGGGTAACTAGTCATTCGCACGTGCCGCTCAGCCGCCCAAAAGTCAAAATTGACCCCGGTAAGCGCACTTCATGCTCAAACAGAATGACATAAGTTTGAGCCTATTTGTCATTCCAGTTATTTTCAGCTTGCTTACTGATGGTGCAGAGCTTTGTGAACCAGGAGAACATATTGGGAAACCATGCTAAACACTCCCCATGATTTTCCATCCATTAATTTAATGAATAGGAAATCATGGGTTGCGTACATGCGCTTTCCTGGTAAGCACTCTCAGTTGAGTGAGTTTGTCTTTTTTTTGGGTTATCGACTGTGAGAGGATCACTTTAACTTAACCCACCCGGTGGGGAAATGAGACGATCAGATCACTCGTCTGATTTTACTTTCAAATAAGTTCAACAGTCAGTTTCCTGCCGGTTGGATTAGGTTAAGATTATCCCATAGAAACCAATCACTGTGCTGAAGAATCTCCAAACCAAGTTACTTGTAAATGTACGTGGGTAGAATTTACTTTTGGCCCAATGTGGAGTGCCTGCTCCCTCCCTCGAAGAAGAAAACACCACATAGTTTAGGCATGACCGCAGCCAGAGTAAAGTCCACTGTTGATACTGTCACACCCTATAAGCTAGAAGAGGTGTGGCATGCAAGCGACATCACTGGAAAGAAACTATGAGTAATTTGATCATTTAAAAAAAAATGTCAATCTAACATTCGAGATGCATAATGTTTTCCTCCAAGAATCCTTTACTTTGCATTTTTTTTAATAGCTGTCGAATGGTTGAAGATACCAGTAACTATGTGGAATGTGCCTGCTCACACATGTCCACCTACACTGCCTCTTCCCAAACAAGACAGCCTTTCCTCCTTCAACTCTCTATTCCTTCATCCAAGTCATTAATATACATGGTAAAAAGCTGAATACAGATCCCTGGGGAACACCACTTGTCACAGCCTGCCACACAGAGAACAAACCCTTTATCTGTACTCGCTTTCTCCTACTGCCCAACCAAATTACTGACCCATGTCACAAGGATACCATCAATTCATTTTTGCTCTACTGTGCGGATCCTTATCAAATTCTTCTGGAAGGCCATGTAGACAACATCCATAAGCACTCCCCCTATCTGCCATGCCCGTTGACCTCGTCAAAAAATTAAACTAGATTAGTGAATGATGACTCTCTTTGATCAACTTGTCCAAGTGCTCAGTCACTCTGTCTCCGATGATAGATTCCAGTATTTGATGTTAAACTGACAGGATTGTAAGCTGGTTTCTTGCTCCCTCCCTTCTTAAATAATGGAGTAACTGTTGTGTATGTACCTTTAAGAGAAGAACTGATTCTATACTGCAGTACCGGTAGTGACCACCTCTGTATATAAAGCCATAGCAGGCTTCTGTATTTCAGTCTTGAATAACTCTCTGTTCAGTAAATACCTGTTTTATTGTTCTCCTGCAGTCTGAGTATTATTGATCCTCGGACACTACACTGGCGACGGGCAGGTTTGAACTCACCTGCAGTACTGCATCACCTCACGGGGATCTTTTCCCTGAAGAGAAGCTTCTTGGAGGTCGAAGTCAGAACGGCGGGCGTCGACCGCGGGCAACCGCCCAGGGATCCATCGGAGAGTTGCAGGGGAGGCTGTGGAGAGCTGGGCCTGGCTCCCGAGCCGAGGTGTTCCAGCAAGTCGTGCTGGTAGCAGGTAGTGCGCTGACCCATCCGGACTGCGTCGGGCTCGGGCTCGATTGAGCGGCTCTGCAAAAGGGCCGTGCAGCGTCGTCGGGAAGAAGAGAGAGAGAGAGGGTGGAGCACACAGGGCGCAGTCAGTGCTCAAGAACTGGGCAGCGTGGAGAGGATAGAATGAGGGGAAGGAAAAGTGATATGCGCCGAAGCCGTGGGTCGCCGCCATTACCCTGTAGAACGCTAGGAGCAGCGTGGCATCAAGGGGAAGAAGGAAAAGCGCAGGAGGCGCCATTTTATTCCATTGGGGAAGAAGGAAAAGCGCGGGAGGCGCCATTTTATTCCATTGGGGAAGAAGAAAAAGCGCGGGAGGCGCCATTTTAAATCACTCAAGATGCCGAAGAGTGGCAGTATCACTGCTTTCGACAACGAGGTAGAAGACTGGACCACGTATGTAGAAAGAATTGAAGTGTACTGCGAGGCAAATGAGGTGGCCGATGGAAAGAAGGCGTCGGTATTATTAAATTTGATGGGCGCGAGAACGTACGGCCTATTGCGGAATTTAATTACCCCAGCTAAACCAATGGAGAAAAGTTTTGAAGAGATTGTTAATATCTTACAGGAACACCTAAACCCTACACCGCTGCTGATAGCAGAAAGATTCAAGTTCCATAAAAGAAACCAGCACAAAGATGAGAACAATGCTGACTATCTTACGGAACTACGCAAGTTATCGAAGCACTGCCAGTTCGGAGCAGGACTCGCAGACACCTTGCGGGATAAGTTTGTCTGTGGGCTCCAGAGTGAAGGAACCCAGAAACGACTACTTTCGGAAAAGGACCTGACGCTAGAACAGACTTTCAGCGTGGCAGTATCCTACGAAGCAGCAGCACGGGGAGCTGCGGAAATACAACAGAAACCACAGGAATACAGCGCTAACGAAATGGCGTATGGAGCAGAAAAGTGCTATCGCTGCGGCAACACAACCCATGATAAGAAGGACTGCTGGGTTAAGGACAAAGTATGCAGGCAATGTGGGAAAATGGGACACACAGCAAGAGTCTGCAGGTCAGGAAAGAAAACCAACACTACAAGAACTACTAAGGAAAAGTACAAGAAAGTAAAGAAATTGACAGACAGTAGTTCGGAAGATCAGGAGAGTGATAAGGACTCCGGGAGCAGGAGACTAAGTTGTCTAAAGTTACACAACGTGATCACAAAGGAGGATCACCGAACCATTTGGGTCACCCTCATGATAGCAGGGTCCCCAGTAAAGATGGAATTGGACACAGGATCAGCCCTAACTGTCATGAATCGATGAGACTATGAGCGGCTATTCTCACACATACCCTTGAAGGACACGTCCATTGTATTGAAGACATACACGGGGCAGATTGAGGCTGTAGTCAAGGCTCCAGCACCGGAAAATGTGTCGCAACTGAGGTCGTTCCTCGGGTTGGTGAACAACCACCATAAGTTCTTGCCGAATTTATCTACAATTCTGCACCCACTGAATGCCCTGCTGCAAACTGGAGTAACATGGAAATAGAGTGATGAGTGTAAGCGTGCCTTTCAGAAATGTAAATGCCTAATCACTTCAAAAGAAGTATTGGCCCACTACAATCCAACACTACCGATTCGGTTAGCATGTGATGCGTCTCCCTACGGCATCGGAGCGGTGCTGTCACACAAATTCCTTGACGGTTCAGAGAGGCCAATAGCCTTTGTGTCGCGCTCGTTAACCTCAGCCAAGCGTAACTACGCCCAGATTGACAGGGAGGCCCTCAGCCTGGTGTGGGGGGTGAAGAAGTTCAATCACTATCTGCACGGGCAGAAATTCACCCTACTGACTGATCATCAGCCCCTGGTCTCCATTTTTAACCCAAAGAAGGGCGTTCCGGTGATGACGGCGCAATGGCTGCAAAGATGGTCACTTTTTCTAGGGGCACATCAGTACGACATAGAGTACAAGGGTACGAAACAGCATGGAAACGCTGATGGGCTGTCGCACCTACCGTTGCCTACGGTAGAGGAAGCACCTGCAGTGGACCCTGTTGAGATATTCCATGCGACCATAGTCGAATGTCTACCTGTTACAAACTCAAGTATAGAGAAGGAAACCCGAAATGGCCCGACACTCTCTCGGGTCTATGATTTGATGGTGAAAGGATGGCCAGCACATGGCGACTCACTGTTGCCAGCATTCTCGCCAAGGAGAGAACAGCTGTCAGTGTGCCGGGGGACCTTGATGTGTGGGTCCTGAGTGGTAATTCCACCCAAGTTGAGAGATAGAGTGCTCAATGAGCTTCATGCGGGTCATCTGGGAGGGGTAAAAATGAAAAGCCTAGCCAGGGCGTTTGTGTGGTGGCCGGGAATCGATAAAAAAATCGAGGATATGACCAAGAGATGCACAGGATGCCAGAAGGTCCAAAACGCTCCACCACAGGCCCCGCTTCATCCATGGGAGTGGCCCTCATCTCCATGGCAACGGGTACACATTGATTTTGCTGGTCCATTTATGGACTCAATGTTCCTAATCGCTGTGGACGCCCATTCGAAATGGCCAGAGGTCATCAAAATGTCCTCCACCACCACGGAGAAAACTATTGCAGTCCTACGGACCATCTTCGCCAGGAATGGCTTGCCAGAACAGATTTGCTCCGACAATGGGCCACAGTTTGTGTCCGAGGATTTCCGGAGGTTTCTGAGGAATAATGGGGTGAAGCATTACACATCTGCCCCATATCATCCAGCCACAAATGGATTGGCTGAGAGGTTTGTTCAGACCTTTAAAAAGGCAATAAAGGCAATGTATAATGACGACATACCACTACAACACAAGATGGATAATTTCTTGTTTGCTTACCGGAATGCGACACATGCAGTCACCAACCAAGCTCCAGCCATAATGTTCTTCAACTGAAGGCTAAGATGTCGCCTGGATTTGCTCAAACCAAACATAAGACGAGATGTTGAGGATAAGCAATTCCAGCACATAAATGAGAAGCCAACCAGGAGCTTCAAGATAGGGCAACCAGTCTTGGCCCGCGACTACCGAACAGAAAAATGGCAGCCAGGAACGATATGCACACAGCAGGGACCACTAATGTACACAGTGGACGTTGGAGAGAGCATCGTGAGACGCCATGCTGACCAGATTCTAGAGTCACAGGAACAAGCCAAACCCATACCACGAGCAGGTGCACCTGGTAATCAACCCGAAGTACAGATTGCGTCTACCTCAGAAGCAGTGGTATTGGAAGCTGATGAACCAACCAATGACAATGAGCCAGAATCAACTCCGCCGCAAGAACAGGATACTCGAGAAAGGCGCTATCCAGTCAGGATCAGGAAGCCTCCTCAAAGACTGAACTTATAAATGATTATTTCAGTTGATGTATATAGTACAGAGAAAATTGTAATTGTAATTAGTTATTATTTAGTTGTTAAATGAATGTTATGTACTGTTTATCTAAAAGGGGAGGAATTGTTGTGTATGTACCTTTAAGAGAAGAACTGATTCTATACTGCAGTACCGGCAGTGACCACCCCTGTATATAAAGCCATAGCAGGCTTCTGTATTTCAGTCTTGAATTACTCTCTGTTCAGTAAATACCTGTTTTATTGTTCTCCTGCAGTCTGAGTATTATTGATCCTCGGACACTGCAGTAACATTTGCAATTTTCCAATCCAAAGGCACAAGTCCTGTATCTAGAGAGCTTTGGAAAATTATGACTAATGCATCTGCAATTTCCTCATCTAATATTTTAATATCCTGGGGTAGAAATCATCATATCTGGAGATTTGTCTATCTTAGGTCCTATTATTTTCTCCATTACCATTTTTCCCCACTAATTTTCTCCACTTGACTTATTTTAGGTTCCATTGTATCATTGGTATTTGTCCCTTTTCTCTACTGTGAAAACACTGAAAAGCACTCATTTAAATAAGTCTGCCATTTTCTTAACTCCTACATGACATAAACACCCCTAACATAGAACAGCAAATCCTCTGACTCACTGTGAGCAACGCCACGAGAAATCTACTCGTGTAATACAAACATTATTTCTCTTAATGGTCCCGATAATACATTGTACATTAAACAATTTAACATCTTCCTGTTATAGTATATATATTGCCATTGCATCACAAACACTAGCATGGGAATCTGCTCACTCATATTTTCTAAAAAATTGGCATCCAAAATAAAATTTACAGAAAGTCACACGCACAAAATTCCCAATACTCTGTTTTTCCATGAAGAACCTAGAGCTTAGAAATGGAAGGGAATGGGCACTTTAACATTCTGAAAATGCTTGTAATTTTCTCCTCCCCTCTTCTCATCTAGTTAAGCTTTGATATAGACACGTGTTGGATAGCACGTTTAATGAGGTGGTTGTAGTGTATGTGCCTTTAAGAGGAACTATGTTTTTGAGGCCCCTGTGTGCTGTGGTGCCGGTGGTGACCACTCGGGTGTATAGGCCTGTGTAGCATCTTGTGTTGTTAGTTCACCTCCAGACTTTGTTCAGTAAACACTTGTTAAATCAACTCCTGCATTCCGTGTCTCCATTAAGACACGGATCTAACAGTGGCGACGAGTTAGAAACGAACTTACCTGCAATTCGGCAGCACCTCAAGGGGATCGATTCCTCAGACAAAGATCGAAGCCAGAAGCAAGAAAAATAAATAAATAAATAACTCGAAGAAACTCGAAAACGAGGGCCAGGCTTGGTCTCCAGTCTGTGGTTTCCCCAGCTAAACGGGCTGGTGGCAGGTAGTGCACTGATCCTTCCTGGGCTGCGGCGGGCTAGAGCTCGATCGGGTGGCTCTGCAACGGGGCCGGGCAGCGAGTCGGGAAGCAGAAGCAAAGAGAGAGGGTGGCGCACTCAGGGCGCGGCCGGTGCTGCAAAGCAGGTCGGTGTTCGGATCGAGCAGAGGGAGGGGAAAGTCCCAGAGGGTCCGCTCCACGACGGGAACGGTTCTCCAAGTAACGGGGAAACTATTGAAGCAATATATAAAAAAAAAATAGAAATACCGCGAAAAGCTGCAGGTCGCAACGGGAACCGCGGAGAACAGTGTTGGCAGCAGTGATTGGGGAGGTGCAAAGACCATAGTGCGTCGCCATTAAAAAAAAAAAATTTTTTAATTAAAAAAAAATTAATCGCCAGCAACAGCGTTGGCAGCAGCGGCGGGAAAGCGCGGGAGGCGCCATCTTAACTCGGCGGGGAAGAAAGAAAAGCACGGGAAGCGCCATTTTAGATTTTCAAGATGCCGAAGACTGGCAATATTACTGCTTTCGATAGTGATATAGAAGATTGGACCACATATGTGGAAAGAGTGGGGGTATATTGCAAGGCGAATGAAGTAGCGGATGATAAAAAGGCATCGGTACTTCTAAATCTGATGGGTGCAAGGACATACGGGCTGTTACGAAACTTGATCACTCCAGCCAAACCGATGGGCAAGAATTTTAAGGAGATTGTTGATACCTTACAGGAGCACTTAAACCCAACACCACTGCTGATAGCGGAACGATTCAAATTCTTCAGGAGGAATCAGCACAAGAATGAAAGTAACGCTGATTACCTCACCGAATTATGAAAGCTGTCAAAGCACTGCCAATTCGGGGCAGGACTGGCAGATTCACTACGAGACAAATTCATCTGCGGTCTCCTAAGCGAAGGAACACAGAAAAGACTACTTTCTGAGAAAGATTTGACACTGGACAAGGCTTTCAGTGTGGCTGTATCATACGAAGCAGCAGCAAGAGGAGCTGCAGAGATACAGCAAAAGCCACAGGACTTCGGCACCCATGAAATGACACGGGGTTTCGAGAGATGTTATCGCTGCGGCAGATCCACCCATGACCAGAAGGACTGCTGGTTCAAGGACAAAGCATGCAGGCAATGCAGAAAGATGGGACACATTGCATGTGTATGCAGATCTGGAAAGAAATCCGCTGACAGTAAAAAGGTCAATAAGGAAAAGTACAGGAAGGTACAAATGATGACGGACAGTATCTCCGAAGACCAGAAGAGCGATAGCGACTCCGGAAACAAGAGACTAAGCTGTCTCAAATTACATAATGTAATTGCCAAAGAAGATTACCAGACCATTTGGGTTACCCTCATGATAGCAGGGTCCCCAGTCAAAATGGAGCTAGATACAGGATCAGCTCTGACCGTCATGAGTCGACGGGATTACGAGCGGCTATTTCCGCATATACCTTTGAAAGACACATCCATTGTCTTGAAGACATATACGGGGCAGAAAGTATACCCCAGAGGGAAAATAAGGGTGCCTGTTGTATACAACGGCAAGGAAATACAGAAGTTGTATTTATACGTTCTGCAAGATGGTGGTCTACCGTTGTTGGGACGTGAATGGATCAGAAAGATACGTTTAGACTGGCACTCCATTCAGGCACTGACGGTGACCAGTAAGAAAAAAAACGATGATGACGTCATACCTGGACGATTAAAAGAAATCTTGGCTAACGCCAAAGAAGTGTTTCAACAGGAACTAGGAACCCTGAAAGGCGCCACCGCCTCAATAAAAGTGGAAGATGCGGCAATTCCCAAGTTTTTTAAGGCAAGGCCGGTGCCATACGCAATTCGTCCAGCCGTCGAGGCAGAGCTGGAGAATTTGGAAAAAGCAGGCGTGTTATCCAAGGTAGGTTGGAACGAGTGGGCAACACCCATCATCCCGGTCATGAAGAAAACGTTGAATAATGATAAATCTGAAGAACAGAGAAAAGTTCGCATCTGTGGGGACTTCAAGGTGACTGTAAACCCGGTTCTTCACATGGTACAGTATCCTCTTCCGAGGATAGAAGATATTTTCGCCTCACTATCCGGAGGGAAACGTTTCACCAAAATTGACTTGGCACAGGCATATCTACAGATGGAGGTTGAGGAGGCCTCTAAAAAGTATCTCACGATAAACACACACAAAGGCCTGTACCAGTACAATCGACTGGTTTTCGGAGTGGCATCCGCTATCTGGCAAAGAGCTATGGAGCAAGTCCTGCAAGGGATTCCGGGGACTCAATGCTACCTAGACGACATCCTTGTAACAGGAGAAAACGACAACGAGCACCTTGTCAACTTGGAGCAGGTGCTCACGAGGCTGAGAGAACGGGGCCTACGAGCAAATCGCCACAAATGCAAATTTTTCCAGAAACAAATATCATATTGTGGCCATGTCATTAACGAAGAAGGGTTGCATAAGTCACCTGAAAAAATTGAAGCGGTCGTAAAGACCCCAGCGCCTGAAAATGTCTCACAATTAAGGTCGTTCCTGGGATTAGTAAATTACTATCATAAATTTTTACCAAACTTGTCGACGGTTCTGCACCCGCTTAACGCACTGCTACAAACGGGAGTAGTTTGGAAATGGAGCGAAGACTGTAAACGCGCCTTCCATAAATGCAAAGGCTTGATCACATCCAGGGAAGTGTTGGCTCATTACAACCCATCACTGCCAATCAGACTGACGTGCGATGCATCCCCTTATGGCGTGGGAGCGGTATTATCGCATAGATTCCCTGATGGCTCGGAGCGGCCGATAGCTTTTGCGTCACGCTCATTGAACTCAGCTGAGCGTAACTATGCCCAGATCGACAGGGAGGCACTCAGCCCGGTGTGGGGGGTGAACAAATTCAACCATTACCTACACGGACAAAAGTTTACCTTGTTGACTGACCATCAACCCCTCGTCTCCATATCCAACCCTAAAAAGGGCGTTCCCATTATGACAGCGCAAAGGCTACAGAGGTGGTCCCTTTTCCTAGGGGCACACCAATATGACATAGAGTACAAAGGAACAAAACAGCATGGGAATGCTGACGGGTTATCGCGCCTACCGTTGCCAACGGTGGAAGAGGCGCAGTGGACCCAGTGGAGATATTACACTCGACCATAGTGGAATGTCTACCGGTGACAAATTCTACCATTGAAAAGGAAACGAGAAATGACCCGGCTCTCTCACGAGTCTACGATTTAACGGTGAAGGGATGGCCAGCACATGGCGAACCACTGTTGCCAGCATTCTTGCAAAGAAGAGAACAGCTGTCAGTGTGCCGAGGAACCTTGATGTGTGGATCCAGAGTGGTGATTCCACCCAAACTCAAGGATAGAGTGCTAAAGGAGCTTCACGAGGGGCATCTGGGTGGAGTGAAAATGAAGAGCTTAGCCAGAGCGTTTGTGTGGTGGCCAGGTATCGATGGAGACATCGAAGAAATGACCAAGAGCTGTCTAGGATGCCAGAAGGTCCAAAACGCCCCACCACAAGCCCCTCTACATCCATGGGAGTGGCCCTCATCTCCATGGCAAAGGGTACATATCGACTTTGCTGGTCCATTTATGGACTCAATGTTCTTAATCGCGGTGGATGCACACTCCAAGTGGCCGGAGGTAATAAAGATGTCCTCCACCACCACGGAAAAAACCATCACAGTATTAAGGACCATATTCGCCAGGAATGGGCTGCCTGAACAGATCTGTTCTGATAATGGACCACAATTTGTATCCGAAGAATTCAGGAAGTTCTTAAAAAACAATGGGGTTAAGCACTACACGTCCGCCCCATACCATCCCGCCACCAATGGATTGGCTGAAAGGTTTGTCCAGACCTTCAAGAAGGCCATAAAGGCCATGGGTAATGAAGACATAAATCTACAACATAAGGTAGATAACTTCTTGTTTGCGTACAGGAATGCAACACATGTGGTTACAAACCAAACTCCCACCATGATGTTTTTCAATAGAAGACTAAGATGCCGGCTGGATTTGGTCAAGCCAAATGTCAGAAGGGACGTAGAGAACCGGCAATTTCAAAGCATGAATGAAAGGCCAACTAGAACCTTCCAGATAGGTCAACCAGTTTTGGCCCGGGACTACCGTACCGAGAAATGGCAGCCTGGAACTATTTGCACACGACTAGGACCGCTGATGTATACCGTGGACATTGGAGAAAGCATAATAAGGCGCCATGCTGACCAGATCATAGAGTCATCCGAAAAAGGACAACCTACACCACAACTCTATACGCCTAGTGATGAAGCAGAGATACCCATAGTATCTACCTCCGATCCGGTGATACTGGAACCAGATAAACCCGACACTAGCATTGAAGCCGAATCGACCTTGCCAAAAGAACCTACTACACCACCAAGGCGTTATCCGGACCGAGTCAGGAAGCCTCCAGAGAGACTGAATTTGTAATTGATTAACTTCAGCAAATGTGTATATTATTGTTCTTGTAAAAATGTTATTTAATGATTACTTTAAATGTTATGTACTATTTATCTAAAAGGGGAGGAATTGTGGTGTATGTGCCTTTAAGAGGAACTATGTTTTTGAGGCCCCTGTGTGCTGTGGTGCCGGTGGTGACCACTCGGGTGTATAGGCCTGTGTAGCGTCTTGTGTTGTTAGTTCACCTCCAGACTTTGTTCAGTAAACACTTGTTAAATCAACTCCTGCATTCCGTGTCTCCATTAACACACGGATCTAACAGTGGTCACACCGCAGGTAAAGGGTGCACAGGCAGAAAGGGAATGGGTGACCGCCAGACAGAGTAAAAGAACTAGGAAGATAGTGCAGGAGTCCCCTGGGTCCATCTCCCTCTCCAACAGATTTTCCATTTTGGATACTGCTGGGGGAGATGGTTTCTCAGGGGAATGCAGCAAGAGCCAAGTCTGGCACTACGAGTGGCTCAGCTGCACAGGAGGGGAGGAAAAAGAGTGGGAGAGCAATAGTGATAGGGGATTCTATCGTAAGGGGAACAGATAGACGTTTCTGTGGCTGCAGACGTGACTCCAGGATGGTATGTTGCCTCCCTGGTGCCAGGGTCAAGGATGTCACTGGGCAGCTGCAGGACATTCTGAAGTGGGAGCGTGAACAGCCAGAGGTCGTGGTCCATATCGGTACCAACGACATAGGTAGAAAGAGGGACGAGGTCCTGCAAACAGAATATAATTAAATATTATTATTAAATTAAATAAATAAGGAAATAAATTAAAAAACAGGACCTCAAAAAGGTAGTAATCTCAGGATTACTCCCAGTACCACGTGCTAGCAAGTGCAGAAATAGGTGAATAGACCAGATGAATGCGTGGCTGGAGAGATGGTGTAGGAGGGAGGGATTTAAATTCCTGAGGCATTGGGACCGATTCTGGGAAAGGTGGGACCTGTACAAGCTGGACAGGTTACACCTCGGCAGAACCGGGACCAATATCCTCGCAGGGGTTTTGCTAGTGCTGTTGGGAAGGATTTAAACTAGTTTGTCAGGGGGCTGGGAACCTAAGTGTGGGCCCAGAACGGAAGGAAACAAAGCTGGATGTGCAAGTTAGAAAAGTAGTCAGTAAAACTAGTAGGGAGCAGAAACAAAGGCCAACAGTAAAGAGGATCAAGGTGCAGAAAAATATTAAACAGGTAAAGTTGAAGGCACTTTATCTAAATGCACGTAGCATTCGCAACAAGGTGGATGAATTAATGGCACAAATAGAAGTAAATGGGTATGATGTAATTGCCATTACAGAGACATGGTTACAGGGTAACCAAAGCTGGGAACTGAATGTTCCAGGATCCTCAACATTTAGAAAGAACAGACAAAAAGGAAAAGGAGGTGGCGTAGCGCTGTTAATAAGGGATGAGATAAGTATGGTAGAGATAAAAGATCTTGGCTCATTAGATTGTGAAATAGAACTGGAATCAGTTTGGGTGGAGCTAAGAAACAGCAAAGGGCGGAAAACATTGGTGGGAGTTGTGTATAGGCCACCAAACAGTAATGGTAATGTAGGGCACAGTATCAATCAAGAAATTAGAAGTGCATGTAACAAGGGCAATATGGTAATCATGGAGGGCTTTAATTTACATATTGACTGGGCAAATCAAATTACCACGAATGGTGTGGAGGACGAATTCTTGGAATGCATGCGAAATGGTTTCTTGGATCAGTATGTGGAAGAACAGGCTATTCTGGATCTGGTACTGTGTAATGAGAAAGGGCTAATCAATAATCTTGTGGTAAAGGTGAAGTAAGATTTAAAAATGAGCGTAACAGGGCACGTTTAGTAGAACGCAATTGCGCAGCAAAATGTTTAAAGATGAAATGTACTAATTATTCGTATGTTTAATTGCAGAAATGACCATACCAGTTTAGAGAGATGAAACTTACAAAAAGAGACACTGACATAACCCTTTTCTGGAAAAACGAAACTTAGTAGTGGTCAAGAGAGAGAGGGACTCGTTTCTCAGAAAACCATGACCTGATGACTAATTTCCAAGAAATCAGAGGGTCCACAGGCCCCTGCAGTGAAAAGTGAAACTTATGTTATTGGCTACCTTGTAGAAGTTAGACACACCTAGTTAGTGATTAATGTATAGACTTTTAAATGGATTGGACCTCTGGAGTAGGAGGTCTTGGAATATGTGTATAACTGTGTAAACCTCAAGAGATTCGGTGGAGTTGGAGCCTTGTGTTGGGACGCAAGAGCCATAGCTCCCCAGGCCTGAATAAACCGTTTTTACTTCAATTATTGGGTCTGTCTTTCTTACAACAAGCCAGTGTAGTCGACTTTGTATATCACTTAGTCCACACTTTGGGGGCTTACATCAATTGGCGACGAGGATGGGATGCGCGTTCTGAACCAGACTCTCGGACAGCGTTAACCTAGGACGGGTGAGTATGTTTTAATTACCACCTGTAAAATTAGGGGTTAATCGCTGGCGAGACATTGAGTCAGAATCGACGTATAAAAGAACTATAAGGAGAAAGACACCCTTAATTGAAGGCGGTTAAAAAGATAGGGATAAGGTGTTCCCTAAGCCGTATAGCGGCAAACCGACAGGGGCGGAAAGACCCCTACCCCGGGAGGCGGGAAATCCTCATTTAGCCGTGTGGCGGCAAACCGACAGGGGCGGAAAGACCCCTACCCCGGGAGGCAGGAAATCCTCATTTAGCCGTGTGGCGGCAAACCGACAGGGGCGGAAAGACCCCTACCCCGGGAGGCGGGAAATCCTCATTTAGCCGTGTGGCGGCAAACCGACAGGGGCGGAAAGACCCCTACCCCGGGAGGCGGGAAGTCCTCTTTATCCGTGAGACGGCGAAATCTCAACAATTGAATGAATGGGTGCACCGTGGTGAGTGAATGAGACAAAACCTTACGGTCATAAAGAGGTTAGAACGGACAAGGGTGAGGTCTGTCCCCAGCACCTAGCCTGAGGCTGAATTAAGAGGACAGTAGTCCCACGTGACGGCCAGGATCAAGTAGGACGCCGGGAGCTACAGACCCCACAGTACCGAAACCTCGGAACTAAAGGGTTGGTGTGTGTCTAACGAAACGAAGTGACTAACAGAAAGCAAGAAACTAACTAAGGTGACGCTATAGGGGCGAACAACGTAGCGTACAAACCTAATTCACCAATACCATGAATTAAGCATTAAACGTAGCAGTTAGTTATGACTAAGAGGGTGGAAGAAGAATCCTCAAGGGACCTGGATTCTATAACCCGACTCCTGGAAAATAAAAAGAAACAGTGCAGAGAGCCAAAGGCTTGGTGGGGAGGAGCTAAAGATAAAGAGGCAACAGATAATGTAAGGAATTGAAACAGAAGGGAGAGATAAAGAAGGAAAAAGATCTAATTTGCAGGCGAACCAATTTGAAACCCCAGCAAAAAAAAAACAAACAAACAGGGATTTGGAAACTAGGGAAAGCTGTTGAGTCAGATTTAAAAAGGAAGGAAAAGATAAACTTAAAGCTTTACCAACATGGAAGTTATTAGCATCTGTACCAAGACAAGTAAAACACGAGATTTGCTGAGTGAAAGGAACCTTAGACATATGCTGAAATTACAGTTTGTATAAAAATGTGTGAGTGTGGATGTTTTCCTGATTAGGAATGTTTAAGAGGATTCAATATTCCTTTGTCTGAAAATCTGTCCGTTAAGAAAAAGAACTGTCTGCTGTGTGTTGTAGCTCCACCCACTTCTCTGTGTTAAAGTAAAAACATTTAACCCCTTTGTCTTGTCGGGGATTTTGGAAGTTTAAGAATGTGCAAATAAGATTGTGCCCTCAGAATGAAAAAAACCTATTACAATTTAAGTTAAGCTGGAGTGTAAAAACTGAGAAGAGCAACAAAAAGTTTGTTTAATGAAAGATTAAGTTTCAGTCTAAGATCTAACCTTGAAGTTATGAGGTAAATTAACCTATTAAAACCAGACTTTCATTGTGGCCACAGTGAAATTCTGGTTGATGTAAATTGGTGTAGTCCGAATTGAATAAGATAACTCCACTCCGCAAGAATATCTGATAGCGGCAGGTCCCTTTACAATATTTAATTGACTATGGTACTGGAAGCCTTATAGAAGGCGGGACTAGAGTTAAACCTTAGAAAGGTATAGGTAGGGAAGGATGAAGTAGTCGACCTAGGATACATAGTGACACAAGGGAAGAGACAAATGCCCAAAAACAGATGGGAGGGGCATTAGGACTGGCTGCGTGCTTTGATTGCTCGCAAGCTTCTAGGCATGGCAGCAGGAAGGGACCGCGCCAGAGAGGGGAGGGGGATCCGAGGATGTTTGTTGATGCATTGGTAGGGGGCCGACAGTGCAAAATGTTAATAGACACAGGAGCCACAATCTCATTGACAGACTTACTCTTGCCCCGAACGAAACTTTCAGTTAGTATAGCAGGAATCGGTGGACGAAGAATCAGGGCTTATAAGAGCGAAACAGTCTTACTAGAAATTGGATGTATAATAATACCTACACAGTTGTGGGTATGCGAGAACACGGAAGGAACAATCCTAGGGATAGATATACTGTGAGAAGTAGGAGCTTTAGTCGACCCTAAAGCGAATGAAGTGTACTGGCCCCCAGATTATAACTCAAACAAACAGGCAGGCCCGGGAAACAAAGTAGAAATGGCCCAGCCTATACAGGATTTGATCAAAGGGGGGTAACCAAAGGAAAATGTGTAAACCTATATAGATAGTTGGAATGCCTTTGGGGTGGTGTCTGATTACATGATAGCGGGAGTAGGCAGGGATATATGACACCAGGAGAAGACCCGTAAGAGACAAGAATATAACCAAGGAATTAGTAGGAATCTCTCTCCTACCCAAAGAGTGCATAATAATAAATTAAAGCACAGAAGAGGATGGGCAGCTAAACGAGCAATTGAGAGAGGGAATCTGACCAATGAAGCCCAAATGTTCATGTTGAATCAAAGTGTGAAACCACAACTGTCTTTCAGTCAGGGATGTTTTTTGGGTTGCGTGAAGTGACGCAATAATGTTTAGCTCCACCTTCAAAAGCCTGCGAAGGAGTTAACCCTTTCCACTGACAGCTGTTTGAGTTCACCAAGCAACAACTTCAGTATTACTGAACAGAATTTAAAGATATTGGACATTAATAAATGTAAATTTCTTAATGTTGAGTTAATATTTCCCCACAGTGATAGAAGAAAAATTAGGATTTGATAAATGGAAGTAATATTACAAACTAATTGCAGCACCGTCTCAAACGGCAGGGAGACTGCTTGGGAAGCTGTCCTGTTACCCAAAGATAAATCTGGACAGATAGTTAGAGACATGAGGCCAAAGACCAACAGATTATACGGGATCGAGAACAGGATACACGGGACGACCAGAAGGAGGTCTTAGCAATAGATAGCAAAGTGATAGCAGAAATAATACCAGCCAAACCAGGGCTAGCACCTAGATGGTCAGGACCTTATGAAGTATTAATGAATAATGACACATGTGCTCATGTAGATGGGTCTGGAACGGGTAAAGGAAGGTGGAAACACTGGACTCAGTTAAAAATATATAAGAAAGACAATGAGTAAACCAGAGATGGTGCCCTTTTTGACAGAGTGAGGAGTATACTAGAAGATATAAAGAATGGGAAGGGGAGTTACTACATATATCAATAATAGGGCTGTGTATGATGATAATAGGCTGTGTATGATGATAATATTATATGCCATAGTTTGCATCTTCAGGTATGTCGGGGACAGAGCCACAGAACAAGAAATGAACCAGATGTACAGCATTTTGAACTGATAAAATGGATAAGAGCAGAATAATTCTAACTGGCTGGTGACGACCAGCCCCCTTTTTGTAATTACAGGAACATTGGACGTCCGGAATGAGATGGAGCGTCCTCGCCTTGATTCTAGGGATAAATATAAGTATTGCCATTATCGAGGGGGATTAGTAATAAGGAGAACACAGGATGAGGTGTATTTTAGTGTAGCACATAGAGTTACTAAGCTTGCCATTAATATGAGTACTTTTGAGATACAAAACAAACCTGGAACTCCCTGTGGGTAAAACAATTAGAGGATCCACAGGAAAAAAAAAATCTATCTTACAAAGATGTAAGAAACGGGAGTATTGGAAATGACCGGAGCAGGGTATGCGGCCGGGTTAGCAACAGTTAATAGCTTGGACATAGAAGGAGTAAACGAAGGAGTAGAAGAATTACAAGCAAAAATAGAGAAGTTACTAAAACAAGCTACTGGAAATAGCCAGCAATTGACACTGGCAGGGAAACCAAACAATAATGCAATTGTTGGGGGTGGAAGAGATAGTAGCCCCCCATGCAGAAACAATCAATACAATTATTGATAGACTTAATAATGCTTCTCACCAAACCGATAAGGAACTAATATGTGCCACGTAGGGCTCATGGCTATTGTCGAATGCTCAGCATAACATGAGGCAAATAAATAATGGACAGATCCCTGATTGGATTACTAATAAGGATCTGGAACCTTGGATTGACACAAATAAAAGCCTATGTAAGGAATGTAAAATGGGACAAGTATACCGGGCAGGCGATTGTCTGACCCCATGGACTAAGATGATTGGCTTTGTACTGGCCATCCCACAATTCCCAGAAGGGGGACAACCCCGATACGATGTGATTAATGTAGGAGAAGTACAAAGGGAAAGTGGGTTAAATATCATGATGTCCCTACCAAGGCGCTTTGGGAAAGGGATGAAGATAATAAAAAGAATGAAACCTAAAGGGGGGTGGTAGTGGACGGGTGCCACCACAAGGGAAGGACATGGGTGTGCACACACACCCCCACCGAGGGAGACACATCCGAGTGCGGATTTGCGTAAATTACCAATTGCACCCTCGAGGTTCACCCAAGGGGATACACCGGACCTGGGTAGCATCAAGGAACAATGGGACCTGTTGTGTCACCACAATTGAACAGAAATATGAATATCAAGATATGGCTTATACCATTCCCCAACCAAACCGTTGTATTGGTCTAAAGATACCTATACAGATAGGAAAACCTGGTCATTTGATAATATGAGACTTACTAAAAAGGGTTGAAACTTATGTCATACCAGAGCCCAAGGCAATTCCTAAGTTAGAGGAAGCTTGCCAGAAGTTACGGCAGGAAACGAAGGAAATTTTAAAGTACTATCATAAAATAGAAGAAGGCTTAAAGAAACAACAAAAAGACATTAGTACAACATTAGAGGAAACTCACCCACTTCCTCATATTTTGATAATTGGGGATCAGGATGGTCGGGGACTTTGGGCGCCTCGGTGGTACAAGGCATAATGATATTCCTCTTGATTGTTATTCTGATATATTGTGTATTTTTATTTCTCCAGTGCCTTTGTGCCAGAATGAGTAAGGCCGAAATTGGTGCGGTGAAAGAAGTAGAGCCTGAGGAGGGGCAGGTAGCGATGTTAAGAATGGACAACTCCCCCGCCTCTCCAAGGCAAATGGTGTAAGACGCGATGGGAAGCCCTGAAATTATATGGGATTAATTGGGCATGGTAATTAAAGACCGGGCCGGCCAACCGTAAGATGGAGGTGGCAGAAGGAGGGTGGCAGAAGGAGGGTGGTGAATGAGGATTGGTGTGTGATGACAGTCTCGAATTGGCACGTCACACACCCCACGTGGGAATGAGGGACAGGCTTGAGCAGAAAAGCCTCAACCATTAGTGCAGGGTCTAAGGGGCCCCGGGAATGGTTACACCGGAAGGAGTGCATAAAGGAAAGCCCACCCTAAAGGAAAGACCACCGTAAAGGAAAGATCACCATACCACAGGGGGGGAAGTCGGCCTCCAAATTAATAAGACATATACATGTATAACCTAGACTGGTAGAAGGCCAGGGAGTGCACGCTTTGGCAGACACCAGGCAGTGGAAATACATGTTGACCTGTTTTGGAACAATTGTCCAAAAGGTCAAAAGGAGGGACTGAAGTAAGATTTAAAAATGAGCGTAACAGGGCACGTTTAGTAGAATGTAATTGCGCAGCAAAATGTTTAAAGATGAAATGTACTAATTATTCGTATGTTTAATTGCAGAAATGACCATACCAGTTTAGAGAGATGAAACTTACAAAAAGAGACACTGACATAACCCTTTTCTGGAAAAACAAAACTTAGTAGTGGTCAAGAGAGAGAGGGACTTGTTTCTCAGAAATCACATGACCTGATGACTCATTTCCAAGAAATCAGAGGGTCCACAAGCCCCTGCAGTGAAAAGTGAAACTTATGTTATTGGTTACCTTGTAGAAGTTAGACACACCTAGTTAGTGATTAATGTATAGACTTTTAAATCGATTGGACCTCTGGAGTAGGAGGTCTCGGAATATGTGTATAACTGTGTAAACCTCAAGAGATTCGGTGGAGTTGGAGCCTTGTGTTGGGATGCAAGAGCCACAGCTCCCCAGGCCTGAATAAACCGTTTTTACTTCAATTATTGGGTCTGTCTTTCTTACAACAAGCCAGTGTAGTCGACTTTGTATATCACTTAGTCCACACTTTGGGGGCTTACATCAAAAGGGGCCTTTAGGGACAAGTGACCATAATACGATTGAATTTTACATTGGCCCAGAAATTCGAGTTGGAGGCTTCCCGCGGGTGCAAGCCTCCGACCTGCACTTACCTTGCGCGCCGGCCGTTGAGCTGTGGGCCCGCGTGGGATTCTGATCCTGGGCCTCCTCCAACTACCGGTGCGCAGTACTTGCGTATCCCAGGGGCGCAGTTAGTTCGATGCGTTCCCTGGGATCACGTGGGCCATGGAGAGCCAATGGTAGCAGGGAATGCTTCATTTATAAGTTTGACAGGAAGATCTGTCAAACCTATAAATACTATAAGCCCCAAAACATCACTAAAACCTCAAATAAATTTTTTAAAAAACATCACATTTTTAAAATAAACTATAAATTACATGAAATAACTATTTTAAACAATAATTTAAATTTTTGAAAAAAATAATTACATTTTCTAACGGGGCTAAAAATAAACTTGTAAAGTCCGCGCCTCAATAATACACAGACTTCGGGAGAACAGTTTAACAGGTACTTTACTGAACAGGAGGCAGCGTCAGACTGAAAATACAGAAGCCTGCTAGGGCCTTTTATACAGGGGTGGTCACTGCCGGTACTGCAGTCTAAGACCAGTTATTCCCTTAAAGGTACATACACAACAATTCCTCCCCTTTTAGATAAACAGTACATAACATTCATTTAACAACTAAGTAATAACTAATTACAATTACAATTTTCTCGGTACTATATACATCAACTGAAATAGTCATTTATAAGTTCAGTCTTCGAGGAGGCTTCCTGATCCTGACTGGATAGCGCCTTTCTCGAGTATCCTGTTCTGGCGGTGGAGTCAATTCTGGCTCATTGTCATTGGTTGGTTCGTCAGCTTCCAATACCCCTGCTTCTGAGGTAGACGCAATCTGTACTTCGGGCTCATTACCAGGTGCACATGCTTGTGGTATAGGTTTGGCTTGTTCCTGTGACTCTACAATCTGGTCAGCATGGCATCTCACGATGCTCTCTCCAACGTCCAGTGTGTACATTAGTGGTCCCTGCTGTGTGCATATCGTTCCTGGCTGCCATTTTTCTGTTCGGTAGTCGCGGGCCAAAACTGGTTGCCCTATCTTGAAGCTTCTGGTCGGCTTCTCATTTATGTGCTGGAACTGCTTATCCTCAACATCTCATCTTATGTTTGGTTTGAGCAAATCCAAGCGACATCTTAGTCTCCGGTTGAAAAACAGTACGGCTGGAGTTTGATTGGTTACTGCATGTGGCGCATTCCGGTAAGCAAACAAGAAGTTATCCACCTTGTGTTGCAGTGGTATGTCGTCATTATACATTGCCTTTATGGCCTTTTTAAAGGTCTGAACAAACCTCTCAGCCAATCCATTTGTGGCTGGATGATATGGGCAGATGTGTAATGTTTCACCCCATTATTCTTCAGGAACCTCTGGAAATCCTCAGACACAAACTGTAGGCCATTGTCGGAACAAATCTGTTCTGGCAACCCATTCCTGGCGAAGATGATCCTTAGGACTGCAATAGTTTTCTCCGTGGTGGTGGAGGACATTTTAATGACCTCTGAACATTTCGAATGGGCGTCCACAGCGATTAGAAACATTGAGTCCATAAATGGACCAGCGAAATCAATGTGTACCCATTGCCATGGAGATGAGGGCCACTCCCATGGATGTAGCGGGGCCTGTGGTGGAGCGTTTTGGACCTTCTGGCATCCTGTGCGTCTCTTGGTCATATCCTCGATTTCTTTATCGATTCCCGGCCACCACACAAACGCCCTGGCTAGGCTCTTCATTTTTACCCCTCCCAGATGACCCTCGTGAAGCTCATTGAGCACTCTATCTCTCAACTTGGGTGGAATTACCACTCGGGATCCACACATCAAGGTTCCCCGGCACACTGACAGCTGTTCTCTCCTTGGCGAGAATGCTGGCAACAGTGAGTCGCCATATGCTGGCCATCCCTTCACCGTCAAATCATAGACCCGAGAGAGTGTCGGGTCATTTCGGGTTTCCTTCTCAATACTTGCGTTTGTAACAGGCAAACATTCAACTATGGTCGCATGGAATATCTCCACAGGGTCCATTGCAGGTGCTTCTTCCGCCGTAGGCAACGGTAGGCGCGACAGCCCATCAGCGTTTCCATGTTGTTTCGTACCTTTGTACCCTATGTCATACTGATGTGCCCCTCGAAAAAGTGACCATCTTTGCAGCCGTTGCGCCGTCATCACCGGAACGCCCTTCTTTGGGTTAAAAATTGAGACCAGGGGTTGATGATCAGTCAGTAGGGTGAATTTCTGCCCGTGCAGATAGTGATTGAACTTCTTCACCCCCCACACCAGGCTGAGGGCCTCCCTGTCAATCTGGGCGTAGTTACGCTCAGCTGAGGTTAGCAAGCGCAATGCAAAGGCTATTGGCCTCTCTGAACCGTCACGGAATTTGTGTGACAGCACCGCTCCAATGCCGTAAGGTGACATCACATGCCAACCGAATCGGTAGTGTTGGGTTGTAGTTGGCCAATACTTCTTTTGAAATGATTAGGCATTTACATTCCTGAAAGGCACGCTTACACTCATCACTCCATTTCCATGTTACGCCAGTTTGAAGCAGGGCATTCAGTGGGTGCAGAATTGTAGATAAATTCAGCAAGAACTTATGGTAGTAGTTCACCAACCCGAGGAACGACCTCAGTTGCGACACATTTTCTGGTGCTGGAGACTTGACTACAGCCTCAATCTTGTCCGGCGACTTATGCAACCCTTCCTCATCAATCATGTGGCCACAATATGAGATTTGTCTCCTGAAGAACTCGCATTTGGGATGGTTGGCTCGTAGCCCATATTCCTGTAATCTCGTGAGCACCTGTTCCAGGTTGGCAAGGTGTTCATTGTCATTTTCGCCCGTAACCAGGATGTCGTCCAAATAACTCTGGGTCCCCGGGATCCCTTGCAGGACTTGTTCCATTGCCCTCTGCCAAATAGTCGGGGCCGATGCTACCCCGAATACCAGTCGATTGTACTGGTAAAGGCCTTTGTGAGTGTTTATCATGAGGTATTTCCTAGCTGCTTCTTCCACCTCCATTTGTAGATACGCTTGAGCCAGGTCAATCTTTGTAAAACGTTTCCCTCCAGATAGTGAGGCGAAAATATCTTCTATCCGCGAAAGCGGATACTGTACTGTGTGCAGGACTGGGTTCACAGTCACCTTGAAGTCCCCACAGATGCGAACCTTCCTTGGCTCCCCAGGCGTGCTGCTCAATGCTTTCTTCATTACAGGAATGATGGGCGTGGCCCACTCGCTCCAGTCCACCTTAGACAGCAACCCCGAACGCTCTAGACTCTCCAGTTCAGCTTCCACGGCTGGGCGGATCGCGTATGGCACCGGTCTGGCCTTGAAAAATTTAGGGGTTGCGTTATCCTCAATCTTTATGGTTGCCTTTACTCCTTTTAGAGTCCCAAGTCCTTGTTGGAACACCTCTTCCGCGTCAGATAGAATTTGTGACAGACGTCCAGGTGCGACGTCATCATCTTTTTTGTCAGTCACAGTTAGTGCCAGAATGGAATGCCAATCCAATTGTAGTTTTCGGATCCATTCACGTCCCAATAATGGTGGTCCTCCATCTCGTAGTATATACATGTATAGTTTCTGTGTTTCCTTTCCGTTATATTCAACTGGCACCCTTATTTTTCCTCTGGGGTAGACCTTTTGCCCCGTGTATGTCTTCAATACAATGGACGTGTCCTTTAAGGGTATGTGTGAGAATAGCCGCTCATAGTCTCATCGATTCATGACAGTTAGGGTTGATCCTGTGTCCAATTCCATCTTTACTGGGGACCCTGCTATCATGAGGGTGACCCAAATGGTTCGGTGATCTTCATTTGCGATCATGTTGTGTAACTTTAAAACAACTTAGTCTCCTGCTTCCGGAGTCCTTATCACTCTCCTGATCTTCTGAACTACTGTCTGTCAGTTTCTTTACTTTCCTGTACTGTTCCTTAGTAGTTCTTGTCATGTTGGTTTTCTTTCCCGACCTGCAGACTCTTGCTATATGTCCCATTTTTCCGCATTGCCTGCATATTTTGTCTTTAAACCAGCAGTCCTTCTGCTCATGGGTTGTTCTGCCGCAGCGATAGCACTTTTCGGCTCCATACGCCATTTCGTTAGCGCTGTATTCTTGTGGTTTCTGTTGTATTTCCGCAGCTCCCCGTGCTGCTGCTTCTTAGGATACTGCCACGCTGAAAGCCTGTTCTAGCGTCAGGTCCTTTTTTGAAAGTAGTCGTTTCTGGGTTCCTTCACTCTGGAGCCCGCAGACAAACTTATCCCGTAAGGTGTCTGCCAGTCCTGCTCCGAACTGGCAGTGCTTCGATAACTTGCGTAGTTCCGTAAGATAGTCAGCATTGCTCTCATCTTTGTGCTGGTTTCTTTTATGGAACTTGAATCTTTCTGCTATCAGCAGTGGTGTAGGGCTTAGGTGTTCCTGTAAGATATGAACAATCTCCTCAAAACTTTTCTCCATTGGTTTAGCTGGGGTAATTAAATTCCGCAATAGGCCGTACGTACTCGCACCCATCAGATTTAATAATACCGACGCCCTCTTTCCATCGGCCACCTCATTTGCCTTGCAGTACACTTCAATTCTTTCCACATACGTGGTCCAGTCTTCTACCTCGTTGTCGAAAGCAGTGATACTGCCACTTTTTGGCATCTTGGGCGATTTAAAATGGCGCCTCCCATGCTTTTGCTTCTTCCCCTTACTGCCACGCTGCTCCTAGCATTCTACGGGGTAATGGCGGCGACCCGCAGCTTCGGCGCGTCTCGCTTTCCTTCCCCCCGTTTAGTTTCTCTCCGCTGTCCTGTTCTTGAGCACCGACCGCGCCTTGTGCGCTCCACCCCCTCTCTGTTGTGTCCTTTTCCCGGCTACGCTGTGCGGCCCGTTTTGTAGAGCCGCTCGAGCGAGCTTGAGCCCGCCGCAGTCCGGAAGGGTCAGCGCGCTACCTGCTACCAGCACGATTTGCTGGAACCACAGTCTCTCCCGCAATTCTCCGAACACCGATGAATTCTTTGGGCGGTTGCCCTCGGTCGACGCCCGTTGCTCAGACTACGATCTTCCAGGACCCTCCTCTCAGGCGAGATCCCCGTGAGATGATGCCACACTGCAGGCAAGTTCGAACTTACTCGTCGCCACTGTAAAGTCCGCGCCTCAATAATACACGGACTTCGGGAGAACAGTTTAACAGGTACTTTACTGAACAGGAGGCAGCGTCAGACTGAAAATACAGAAGCCTGCTAGGGCCTTTTATACAGGGGTGGTCACTGCCGGTACTGCAGTCTAAGACCAGTTATTCCCTTAAAGGTACATACACAACAAAACTTACCTTTCTTTAAAGTATTTAAAAATAATAAACATGCAGAAAAAAGTTTTAATTTTAATTAATTCACCACTTACCTTGTAAAAAGCAGGCCTTGCGACTGCTTTTTACATGTGTAACTTCTGGAGACTTACCTTACCGGAGAAACCTGAAAAAAAAACGTAAGCTCAATGTGCACGCGCTGCCTCTCCCGTGCATGCGTTCCTCCTCTCAACCCCTTCTTTCAGGGGAATGGAAGTGCCGGTTTCCCGCACATGCACAGTGCATGCACGAAACCGGCACTTTCGTTGGGCCTACGCGTGAGCACCCCATGCATACTCATGCGTTGGGACCCGAATTTCTGGGCCAATAAGTTTGAGAGTGATGTAGTCCAATCTGAAACCAAGGTCTTCAATCTAAACAGAGGAAACTAGAAGGGTATGAGGGACAAGCTGGCCATGGTAGATTGGGAGACTACACTAAAAGGTATGAAGGTGGACATACAATGGCTAACATTCAAGGAAATAATGCATAATTAGCAACAAACATCTATTCCGCTAGGGCATAAAACCCCAAAAGAAAAAGTGATCCAACAAAAGAAATTAAAGCTAGTATTAAGTCAAAGGAGGAAGCTTATAAAGCTGCCAGAAAAAGCGGTCAGCCTGAGGATTGGGATATTTTTAGAAATCAGCAAAGGGGGACCAAGAAATTGATAAAGAAAGGGAAAATGGAATATGAGCACAAACTAATGAAAAATATAAAAACAGATTGTAAAAGCTTCTATAGGTATGTGAAAAGGAAAAGATGTAGGTCCTTTACAGTCAGAGACAGCAGAATTTATAATGGGGAATGAGGAAATGGCAGAGAAATTAAATAAATACTTTTTTTCTGTCTTCACGGAGGAAGACACAAAAAAACTCCCAGAAATATGAGAAAACCAAGGGTGTGGCGAGAATGAGGAACCTAAAGAAATTATTAGTAAAAAAACAGTACTAGTAAAATTAATGGGACTAAAAGTCGATAAATCCCAAGGACAGGATGACCTACATCCTAGGGTTTTGAAAGAGGTGACCATTGGGATAGTGGACGCATTGGTTGTCATCTTCCAAAATTCTATAGATTCTGGAATGGTTCCTGCAGATTAGAGGATAGCAAATGTAACCCCGCTATTTAAGAAAGGAGGGAGAGAGAAAACGGGGAACTACAGACCTGTTAGCCTCACATCAGTAGTTGGGAAAATGCTGGAATCTATTATAAAGGATGCAATAACTGGGCACTTAGAAACTAATAGTAAGATTGGGCAGAGTCCACATGGATTTATGAAAGGGAAATCCTGTTTGACAAACCTATTGGAGTTCTTTGAGGATGTAACTAGTGGAGTAGTCAAAGGGGAACTGGTGGATGTGGTTGCATCTGGATTTTCAGAAGGCCTTCGATAAGGTCCCACACAAGAGGTTGGTGAACAAAATTAGGGCACATGGAATTGAGGGTAATATACTAGCATGGATTGAGAATTGGTTAACAGACAGAAAACAAAGAGTAGGGATAAACGGGTTTTTTCAGGATGGCAGGCTGTGACTAGTGGGGTACAGCAAGGATCGGTACTTGGGCCCCAGCTATTCACAATCTATATCAATGATTTGGATGAGGGGACTAAATGTAACATTTCCAAATTTGCTGATGATACAAAGCTAGGTGGCAGTGTCAGTTGCGAAGAGGATGTGAAGAGGCTTCAAGGGGATCTCGACAGGCTCAGTGAGTGGGCGAGAACATGGCAGATGGATATAATGTGGATAAATGTGGCTAACCACTTTGGTAGAAAAAACAGGAAGGCAGAGTATTTCCTAAATGGTGAAAGATTGGGGAATGTAGATGCTCAAAGGGACCTGGGTGTCCTTGTACATGAGTCACTGAAAGTGAATGTGCAGGTGCAGCAAGCCATTAGGAAGGCAAATGGTATGCTATAGAAACATAGAAGATAGGAGCAGGAGTAGGCCATTCGGCCCCTCGAGCCTGTTCCGCCATTCAATGAGATCATGGCTGATTATCCAAACTCAGTGCCGTCCCTGCCTTCTCCCCATATCCCTTGATCCCTTTAGCCTTAAGAAATATATCTAACTCCTTCTTGAATATATTTAATGAATTGGCCTCAACTGCCTTCTGTGGTAGAGAATTCCACAGGTTCACCACTCTCTGGGTGAAGAAATTTCTCCTCATCTCTGTCCTAAATGGCTTACCCCTTATCCTTAGACAGTGACCCCTGGTTCTGGACTCCCCCGCCATCCTGCTGGCCTTCATTACAAGAGGATTTGAGTGCAGGAGTAAAGAAGTCTTACTCCAATTATATAGGGCCTTGGTGAGACCACACGTGGAGTACTGTGTACAATTTTGGTCTCCTTACCTAAGGAAAGATATATTTGCCATAAAGGGAGAGCAATGGAGGTTCACGAGATTGATTCCTGGGATGGCGGCACTGTCATATGAGAAGAGATTGAGTAAATTAGGCCTGTATTCTCTTGAATTCAGAAGAATGAGAGGGGATCTCATTGAAGTATACAAAATTATTACAGGGCTTGATAGGGTGGATGCTGGGAGGATGTTTCCCTTGGCTGGGGAGTCTAGAACCAGGGGCCACCGCCTCAGGATAAAGGGTAGGCCATTCAGGACTGAGATGAGGAGAAATTTCTTCAGAGGGTGGTGAATCTTTAGAATTCTCTACCCCAGAGGGCTGTGGAGGCTCAGTCATTGGGTATATTCAAAACAGAAGTCGATAGATAGTAAAGGCATCAAGGGATATGGCGATAGGGCCGGTGAATGGAGTTGAGGCAGAAGATCAGCCATGATCTCATTGAATGGTGGAGCAGGCTCGAAGGGCCGAATGGCCTACTCCTGCTCCTATTTCTTATGTTCTTATTTACTCGAGCCTCGTGCACACACCTCAGCCATTCGCCCAGTGCGCGTGCCGGCCAGTCTGGGAATGGGACAGTGCGCAGGCGCATTTGCTGTTGCCCGCTTTGCGGGAGCGCTTGTCTGCTCGCTCAAGGGGGCCGAGATGGTCTTAGCGGGTACGCATGCGTAGCGGTGTGATTGGCTCGTCCCCGCGCACGGTCGGGTTGGCCTCGGCCATTGGCTCGGTACGCATGCGCGCTGGAGCCCGCGGTCTGGCGGAAACGGCGCGCTGGAGATGGCGTCGGACTGTGAGAGCGAGGGCAGCATCGTGGAGGGCTCGGTGTCGGAGAGCGAGGACGAGCGGCGCGTCCAGAGGTACCCGAGCTATAACCGGGGCCGGGACCCCGCCTCTCGCACACCGGGCCCGGGACCCCGCCTCTCTCACACCGTGCCCGGGACCCCGCCTCTCTCACACCGGGCCCGGGACCCCGCCTCTCTCACACCAGGACCCCGCCTCTCGCACACCGGGCCTGGGACCCCGCTTCACACACCGGTACCCTGCCCCTCTCACACCGGGCCCGGGACCCCGCCTCTCTCACACAGGGGCCCGGCACCTCTGACACCGGGACCCGGCGCCTCTCTCACACCGGGCCCGGGACCCCGCCTCTCACACACCGGGACCCCGGCTCTCTCACACCGGGCCCGGGACCCCGCCTCACACACCAGTACCCCGCCCCTCTCACACCGGGCCCGGGACCCCGCCTCTCTCACACCGGGACCCCGCCTCTCTCACCGGGGCCCGGCGCCTCTCTCACACCGGGCCCGGGACCCCGCCTCTCTCACACCGGGACCCCACCTCTCTCTCACCGGGACCCCACCTCTCTCTCACCGGGACCCCGCCTCTCTCACACCGGGACCCCGTCTCTCGCACACTGGGCCTGGGACCCCGCCTCTCACACACCGGGACCCCGCCCCTCTCATACTGGGCCCGGGACCCCGCCTCTCACACCGGGGCCCGGCGCCTCTCTCACACCAGGACCCGGCACGCCTCACACCGGGACCCGGCGCCTCTCGCACACCGGGACCCCGCCTCTCGCACACCGGGACCCCGCCTCTCGCACACCGGGACCCGGCGCCTCTCACACACCGGGGCCCCGCCTCTCATACCGGGGCCCCGCGCCTCTCATACCGGGGCCCCGCGCCTCTCACACCGGGGCCCCGCCTCCTCTCACACCGGGGCCCCGCCTCCTCTCACACCAGGGCCCCGCTTCCTCCCGGGGCCCCACCTCCTCTTACACGGGGGCCCCGCCGCCTCGCACACCGGGACCCCGCCGCCTCGCACACCGGGACCCCGCCTCTCTCACACCGGGGCCCCGCCTCACTCACACCGGGACCCCGCCTCCCTCACACCGGGACCCCGCCTCCCTCACACCGGGACCCCGCCTCCCTCACACCGGGACCCCGCCTCCCTCACACCGGGTCCCCGCCTCCCTCACACCGGGACCCCGCCTCCCTCACACCGGGACCCCGCCTCCCTCACACCGGGACCCCGCCTCCCTCACACCGGGACCCCGCCTCCCTCACACCGGGAACCGGCGCCTCACACACCGGGGCTCCGCCTCTCTCACACCGGGACCCTGCCTCTCTCTCACACCGGGCCCGGGGCCCCGCCTCTCACACACCAGGACCCGGGACCCCGCCTCTCACACACCAGGGCCCGGGGCCCCGCCTCTCACACATCGGGCCCGGGGCCCCACCTCTCACACACCGGGCCCGGGACCCCGCCTCTCACACTGGGACCCGGGCCACGCCTCTCACCCGCACCCGGGGCTCACCTCTCAACAGGGTCCGCCTCTCACACCTGGACCCGTGGGCTCCGCCTATCACACGGGACCTGGTCCCCGCCAATCACACCAGGATCCATGAACCAGCCTTTTGCACCTGGACCCAGGCCCCGCCTCTCTCACCCGCACCCTGGGCCAAATTGTCAACAGGGCCCAGTGCACCGCCTCTCACACTGGGACTCAGCATCCCACTGAGCTCCGCTGGCCCTGCCTTTCACAGCGGGACCCCGGGCCCCGTCTCTCTGACGGGGATCTGGGTCCGCGCCAATCACACCGGGACCCCGGGTCCCGCCTCTCTCACCGAGACCTAGGGCCGTGCCTCTCTCAGACCAGGACCCAGACCACCGCATCTCACAATGGGACTGAAACACCCGCCTCTCGCATCGGGACCCAGGGCCCTGCCGCTCTCACACTGGGACACAGGGCCTCGCCTCGGACCCGCCTCTCACATTAGGACCCGAGGGCTCACCTTTCACACCGGGACCCAGTGTCCCGCATCCTGCGCGGGACCCTTGGGCTCCGCCTACCACACGTGGACCCAGGGCCCCGTCTCTCACACCAGGAATTAGGACACCGCTTCTCACACAGGGACCTTGGGCCGTGCCTTTCGCACCGAGACCTAGGGCCCTGCCTCTCTCAGACCCCTGCATCTTACACCGGGACCCAAATACCCGGCTCTTGTATCGGGACCCAGAGCCCCGCCTCTCACATCGGGACCCAGGGCCCCGCCTCTCACATCGGGACCCAGGGCCCCGCCTCTCGCACCGGGACCCAGAGCCCCGCCTCTCGCACCGGGACCCAGGGCCCCGCCTCTCGCACCGGGACCCAGGGCCCCGCCTCTCGCACCGGGACCCAGGGCCCCGCCTCTCGCACCGGGACCCAGGGCCCCGCCTCTCGCACCGGGACCCAGGGCCCCGCCTCTCGCACCGGGACCCAGGGCCCCGCCTCTCGCACCGGGACCCAGGGCCCCGCCTCTCGCACCGGGACCCGCGAGCCCCGCCTCTCGCACCGGGACCCGCGGGCCCCGCCTCTCAACAGCTTGAAGTGCCAATTCTGCACTCCCATGCCAATTCTATTTTGCCAAATTACCGTTTTCAGTATTGCTGTTAAAAATATGTTTCTGTGCTTATTTCCTGTAGGATGCTGTTTATCCATAAAAATGCTTTTCAGCTGTACCATACAATGAGTGATTTTACTTCAGGCACAGAAGCAACATTTGGAGGTAATAGTTTTCTGATTTTACACATCTAATTTTATCAAAAAGTGTATATATCATAGAAACATAGAAAAATAATATAGAAAAATAGGAGCAGGGGTAGGCCCTTGGAGCCTGCTCCTCCATTCAATATGATCATGGCTGATCCTCTATCTCAATACCATATTCCCGCTCTCTCCCCATACCCCTTGATGCCTTTTGTATCTAGAAATCTATCTCTCTCCTCAAATATATTCAGTGACTTGGCCTCCACAGCTGTCAGTGGTAGAGAATTCCACAGGTTCACCACCCTCTTGAGTGAAGACATTTTTCCTCATCTCAGTCCTAAATGTCCTACCCCGTATCCTGAGACTGTGACCCCTCGTTCTAGATCCCCCAGCCAGGGGAAACATCTTCCCTGCATCCAGCCTGTCTAGCCCTGTCAGAATTTTATACGTTTCCACGCGATCCCCTCTCATTCATCTAAACTCTAATGAATACATGCCTAGTCGACCCAATCTCTCCTCATATGACAGTCCTGCTGTCCCAGGAATCAACCTGATGAACCTTCGCTGCACTCCCTCTATAGCAAGTATATCCTTTCTTAGGTAAGGAGACCAAAACTGCACACAGTACTCCAGGTGTGGTCTCACCAAGGCCCTGTATAATTGTAATAAGACATCTTTGCTCCTGTACTCAAATCCTCATCTTTTCTCCATTACCTTTTTGTTCCTTCTGTCCATTTTCTTCCCTCCGCTCCTGATCTTTTCTTCAAGATTCACTGGGTGTCAGCAATCTTTTGGTACCTCACCTATGAGGTCATTCTTTGTGTGAGCCTAGACAGTGTCAGTGAGCTATTGAACTGTAAAGGACATCACAGCTGAGTCCAATCCTGTCCTGTCCACACAGGCATACATCCCAGCAGGAATTCCAAATTAGCCATTAAGGGTGGGAGAGGGAACAGAATAGATCTCCCAGAATAAGAAGCCTTAATTATGATGTGGGACTAGAGAAATTGGGCTCTTTTCATTAGAACAGAAGAGATTAAGAGGATATCTGACAGGTGTTTAAATTGAGAGGTTTTGATAAGGAATAGGGAATAAAGGGGGAGAAATTTGGTATCGCCCCATTTGGGGCGCAATTATCGGCCTGGCATTAATTATCACCTCCGACTGCAAACTTGGCTTCTATCGCCCCTGGAGGTGATTGGAGCGCTAAATCAGGCGCTACACACCTCTTAAGGTGCTAACGCCGAGGAACGAGGCACTACCTCAGCGCTGGTGAAGCTCGTGATGTCAGTCAGCAATGGAACACAGACACACCGGCTCTGGCCAGTTCTTAAAGGGGAGGGTCGATCTTGCTCTCCATCCACACCCTGCTCATTGCAGCCTTGAATCTCGGCCTGGAGAGACCTGTACATCAAACCTGCTGGAAAGAACAATAAAGAGGCCCAGGGAAAGAGCTCAGAGTGCAGCCCCCATAGTCTCTTCTAAATGGATGCAAGGAAGGTCAAGTCAAAATGAACCTGCAAAGTGCTGCTCAGTACCCAAAACTCCTTCACACAGTGTAGAATCTCTCCAGAAGTCTCTGTCTCTCTCTCTCTCAGAATGCGTGGTGCAAAAATGTCGGCGACAAAAAAAGGCAGGATGCGGTCGCCTTTAAATAGCTCTCCCCTAGTCCCTTCCCGACTGCAAAACGCTCCCCTCAACCTGTCGTTGCTAACGGCAGGCAGTAAAGCAGGGGGTGCCACTCAATATCTGGTCCGGGGCGTTGTACACTCGACTGACGTCATGATCTACGGGCGCAGGTGATCGTGGCGGTAATGTTTAGCACCGCCGCAAAATGTCTGGTCAATTTCGCAAGCGGCGCAAACATCGCCGCGCCCGGGCGCTAGTTGCTTTGCACTCCATTAGCGCCAGGGTGCTAACGGGAGGCGCAAAGCAACCGAATTTTTCCCCCAAAGTTTCCACTGGTCGTGAGTCATGAACTATGAAGCATAAATTTAAAATCATGAAAAGAATGCGCTGAGAGGTTAGGAGAATTTTATTTAATGCAACGGTTATTAGGACCAAAAACTGTAGTGGAATCCTGATGCGCTATCAATTCTAATGAGAGGCTGAGCAGAGTTCAGAACGACAGGCTTTTATTAACTACTGAATTGCACTTCAGACAGATCAGGACTATGCCTCTAGTGGATGACCGAATGCCTGGAGCTGCCATGCGGCCGTCCTTATACTCGGTAGCCGAGGGCGGAGTCAGCTGAGGCATAGTCAGACATAACAGTTAAACAAGAGTGAACGACAACAACAACAACAACAACAACAAGTGAACACAGTGAACTACAGTGGTTTACCACATTCACCCCTCGTTTAAAATTAAGTCCGGCGGGGTGAAGTGTATCAAAAGTTCGAGTAGGCGAGTCTGTCGGGCGGCCTCGTTTGCCGTCGAGATCTTCGTGGCGACGGTTGCGATGTTACAGCTTCCAACGACGCGTCTTGAGCGGGGTCGGGCACCGGTGTATCGTCCCCTTTGGTGTTGGGTGGGCGAGTGGACTCCGGCTGGTCCTGGGGTCTACTGGGGCGGAATGGATAGGGGTGAGAATTTGGTCTACTGAATTTTGGGCCGTGTCGAAGGGGGTCGTGGTGGAGGGCAATGGTGACGGGTCAGTGGACCCCGAGGGTGCCAGATCTCTAATGGAGACTGTATCCTCCCGCCCGTCCGAGTATGCCACGTAGGCGTACTGGGGGTTGGCATGGAGGAGGTGAACCTTCTCTACCAGGGGAGCCGTTTTGTGGGACCTTACATGCTTCCTCAGCAGGACGGGCCCTGGGGACGTCAGCCAGTGTGGTAGTGAGGTACCGGATGTGGACCTCCGGGGAAAAACGAACATTCGCTCATGGGGGGTGGCGTTGGTGGCCGTACACAGCAGTGACCGGATGGAGTGGAGCGCATCAGGTAGGACATCCTGCCAACGGGAGGTCGGAAGGCCCCTAGATTTTAAGGCTAGGAGGGCCGCCTTCCAAACCGTCGCGTTTTCTCTTTCAACCTGTCCGTTCCCCCGGGGGTTGTAGCTGGTGGTCCGGCTTGAGGCAATGCCTCTCATGAGCAGGTACTGACAGAGTTCGTCGCTCATGAAGGACGAGCCCCGGTCGCTATGAATATAGCTGGGAAAACCAAACAGAGCAAAGAGGTTGTGCAGGCATTTAATGACCGTAGCGGTGGTCGTGTCCGGGCAGGGGATGGCGAAAGGGAAACGGGAGTACTCATCAACTATGTTGAGGAAGTACACATTACGGTCAGAGGAGGGGAGGGGCCCTTTAAAGTCGACACTCAGGCGCTCAAAAGGGCGGGTGGCCTTGATCAGGTTTGCTCTGTCAGGCTTGCACTCTGCACAGACTGGGCAGCTCCTGGTCATGGTCCTGACCTCCTCGATGGAGTAAGGCAGGTTGCGGCCTTTAATGAAATGGAAGAACCTGGTGACCCCCGGGTGGCAGAGGTCGTTGTGGAGGCCCCGTAGTCTATCGATCTGCGCGGTGGCGCATGTGCCTCGCGATAGAGCATCTGAGGGTTCGTTGAGTTTCCCGGGCCGGTACAAGATGTCGTAATTGTAGGTGGAAAGTTCAATTCTCCACCTCAAAATCTTGTCATTTTTGATTTTGCCCCTCTGCTTGTTGTTGAACATGAAAGCGACTGAACGTTGGTCAGTAAGCAGGGTAAATCGTTTTCCAGCCAGGTAGTGCCGCCAGTGGCGCACCGCCTCCACAATGGCCTGGGCCTCCTTTTCCACAGAGGAGTGTCTGAGTTCGGAGCCCTGGAGGGTTCGTGAAAAGAAGGCCACGGGTCTTCCCGCCTGGTTAAGGGTAGCGGCCAGGGCAAAGTCGGATGCATCGCTCTCCACCTGGAAGGGGATGGACTCGTCTACCGAGTGCATGGTGGCCTTGGCAATGTCGTCTTTTATACGGTGAAAGGCTGAGCGGGCCTCCGCCGTCAGGGGGAAGGAAGTGGACTTGATAAGTGGACGGGCTTTGTCCGCATAATGAGGGACCCACTGGGCGTAATAGGAAAAGAAGCCCAGGCACCTTTTGAGGGCCTTGAGACAGTGGGGCAGGGGAAGTTCCATCAATGGGCGCATCCGGTCAGGGTCAGGGCCGATGACTCCGTGTTCCACCACGCAACCAAGGATAGCGAGGCGGTCTGTGCGGAATATGCACTTTTCCTTGTACGTGAGGTTTAGGAGTTGGGCCGTGCGAAGGAACTTATCAAGATTGGCGTCATGGTCCTGCAGGTCATGGCCGCAGATGGTCACGTTGTCCAGGTAGGGAAACGTGGCCTGTAACGCATTCTCGTCGACCATCCGGTCCATCTCCCTCTGGAAGACGGAGACACCGTTGGTGACGCCGAAAGGAACCCTGAGGAAGTGAAAAAGACGGCCGTTTGCCTCGAAAGCTGTGTACTGGCGGTCCTCAGGGCGGATAGGGATTTGGTGGTATGCTGCCTTGAGGTCAATGGTCGAGAAAACGCGATATTGCGCTATCTTATTAACCATGTCGGCTATGCGGGGGAGAGGGTATGCGTCCAACTGGGTGTACTTGTTGATAGTCTGGCTGTAGTCAATGACCAGGCGCTGCTTGTTGCCAGTCTTAACGACTACCACCTGAGCTCGCCAGGGGCTGGTACTATCCTCAATAATCCCCTCTTTCAGGAGCCGCGTCACCTCAGATCTTATGAAGGATCTGTCCCCGGTGCTGTATCGCCTGCTCTTTGTGGCGATAGGCTTGCAGTCGCGGGTGAGGTTGGCGAACAGGGGGGGGGGTGTGATTTTGAGGGTGGAGAGACTACAGGTGGGGCGCGGCGGGCAATTTAAAAACTGCTGGTTGCAGACAGTGAGCGGGGGAAGAGGTCCACCGTATGTCAAGGTGACACTCTTAAAGGGACAATGAAAGTCCAACCCCAGTAGAACGGCAGCGCAGAGATGTGGCAGGACGAATAGCTTTACATTTTTATAAACGGAGCCCTTCACCGAGAGGGTCACTACGCAGTAGCCGCCGACGTCTGCTGAGTGAGATTTTGAGGCCATGGAGATCCGATGGCGCGTTGGCCGGACCGAGAGGGAATAATGCCGTACCGTATCAGGGTGTATGAAGCTCTCCGTGCTCCCGGAATCAAAAAGGCAAGTTGTGGCGCGGCCATTTACCTGGATGTCCATCGTGGACCTGGCTAGCTGATGGGGTCTGGATTGATCCAGCGTAATGGAGGCCGCTGTGGAGTCGGGAGCGTCGCTGTAGAACCCCAGTGAGGCGGCGGTGGGTGAGTCGGGGGCCCGTTGGCAAAATGGCGGCGTCGGAGAAGAAGGACAAAATGGCGGCGCCCATGACGATCCCGATCCCCACGAGGCTGGAGGAAGGCAAGGTGGCCGCTCCCACGAATCGCACGCGGCGCTGCTGGAGGTAGGGGTCTTCTGACTTCTGCAGACGCCAGCGTAGTGTCCCTTCTTACCGCAGGCAGAGCAGACCGCGTTTTTCGCCGGGCAGCGCGCCCTGGGGTGTTTGGTTTGGCCACAGAAATAACATTTCTGGCTCGGGCGGGACATCGCTGCAGCAGTTGAGACCGGGGCCCGTGGTGGCGCCGCGTCCCAAGATGGCGGCGGCTGCGGCATCCATGAGGCGGCCGCGCGGTCCGGGGAGTAGGCCTCCATGTTCCGGTGGGCTACGTCCAACGAAAGGGTGAGTGAAATCGCCTTCTTCAGGTCGAGCTTGCTACTTTCCAGCAGTCGCTGCTGTGTGTGAGTGGACCTGAGGCCCGCAACGAGGGCGTCACGGATGAGCTCCTCCGTATGTTCCGTGGCTGATACTTGCTTGCATTCGCAGGCTCGGCCGAGTTCCTTCAGCGCCCGTATGTATGCTTCTGTGGGTTCCCCGGGCTGTTGTTTGCGGGGCCCCAGGAGATGTCTTGCGTAAACATAGTTGACCGGGCGTGCGTATTGCTCCTTCAAAATGTCGATAGCCCCCTGGTAGCTCGTAGCATCCCGGATAAGGGCAAAAGCTCGGTGGTTTACTTTAGAATTCAGCACCCTGAGCTTGTCGGCATCGGCGGCGACGGTCTCGCCGGATGCAGCCAGAAAGGACTCAAAACAGTTCAGCCAGTGCGAGAACTTAGCAGTCGAGTCCGGTTCTTGCGGGTCGAGTTCCAGGCACTTGATCTTAAGTATCTGCAGCATCGTTATTATTATTATTTTTTTTTTTTTCAGTAGTTAATAAAATTGATGCGCTATCAATTCTAATGAGAGGCTGAGCAGAGTTCAGAACGACAGGCTTTTATTAACTACTGAATTGCACTTCAGACAGATCAGGACTATGCCTCTAGTGGATGACCGAATGCCTGGAGCTGCCATGCGGCCGTCCTTATACTCGGTAGCCGAGGGCGGAGTCAGCTGAGGCATAGTCAGACATAACAGTTAAACAAGAGTGAACGACAACAACAACAACAACAACAAGTGAACACAGTGAACTACAGTGGTTTACCACAAATCCATAATAGCTTTGTTGTTGTTTTAAAGGGAAGTGGACAATTATTTGAAAAATACAAATTTAAAAGTGTACGGGAAAGGGCAGGGAAATGGGTCTCAATGGATAGCTCTTTGAAAGCCAGTACTATATCGTGGGCATTTGTCGTGGGTGCTGTTGTGTATAACAGGATGGGAAGATCATGGCCTTGATATTAACCTCCCTCCATGACAGACGACAGAGGGTCGGGGGTGTGGTTAAAGACTTAAATATGGGGAACGCGTCCCCAACACGCTGTGCACACACCTGCCTTTTTTACAGCGACAGATATGGGGCATCTGAGTCATGGTGGGACATTTCTTTAACGTATTTAAATTGGGCTCCCTCAGTGCAATTGGGAGCATGATTTAAAATTCGCTGCTGTGCAGGTTTCCCGGGGTCAGGAAACTCGGCAGTGAAAGGGAGACAGGAGCTGCTGGCTCCACAAGGTAAGTGCCTTTCTTAGCACTCCTTGTGGACCAGGAGGAGCAGGAGTGCTTCCCCCAGGCCTCACAAGGAAGCCTTCGGTCTCTCCCATCACAGCCTCTCTGCACCCCTCCCCGATCGCTGACCTCCCCCCTGCCCCCTCCCGATTGCCGGGGACCATAAACTTGGCCGACTGCTGGTGAGAAACTGAGCAAAAAAATGATAATCTGGTCTTGCTGTTAAGTTCGGCAGGATCTCCGCATCCCCGGTCTTGCTGCATTCTTCGGCAATTTTTGGCCTCCCCTGCACCCTCCCCATAAACGTCAGGGCCCCTGTCTCTGTTCCCTTCCTACCAAAAATATGTTAAATGAACAATTCCGTCTAAATTTTTCTGATTTGATCAATACATGGAGTGCACCATAATTTGAACAATGATGACCACTGCACCGAAAAGTGAATAATCTTTTATATTTGTTTTAGGAAGTTCTTCACCTGTGATACAGCTGATTCCTAAAACCAAATGTTTTCGATTACACATGGAAAATCATCAACAGCAAGTGAAAACTCTGGTATGAAGTGTGATATCAAAATTAGAAATTAGCTTGTGGAATGAAGGATGAATGGTAATGACTCCCATGAGCATCAGATTTTTGAGCCCTGAAATTTCTCTTTACTTGGCTGGAATAGTGGGCTGTTGGGGGAGGAATTTGGGCTGTGACCTAGTTGTGCTGTATCTTCAGCCCTTTTCTTGTAAAGGACAAACACTTCTTACATTTTTGCCCTTCTGTGCAGATGTCATAAAAGGAGATTGTACTAGTGGGAATATATAATTGTCAGAATTCCTGCCAGTTCCTCCCCTGTTGCCCCCAATGCGATTTACGTCTGGTCCTGGTAGAAGCGGGAACACTTTTTATTTTCAAACTCCCATTTTCCCATGGCAATCAGTGTAGAGCAAGGTGCCACAGAGAAATATTTTTCTCCCCCTACCCCCATCCAGCTGAGGCAGGTGTCCCACGGGATTGGGACAGGTTCAGTGGCACATCTATGGACGGGTAGAAGTTCCACTCCATTCCCGATTCACCCCCACTGGAGACCAGATATGGATTTCTAGCCCTTTATTCTTGTACTGAATGTGTTTTTCTTAGTATTTTATTTTTTCCTTTGTCCATATTTATTTCAGGTTACTCACTACTATTATGCTGGGACTGTTCATGGCGATCATCTGTGGCACTCTGATCACAGCCTGCCAAATAATTTTTCTTCCGGTCAAATCAGGTGTCCCTTGTGCCCAGCCTTGCTAAAGATACAAATGATGGGAATTATGTCTTATGATGTAATTCTTGTCATTTGCATGTCATTCACCACACTTTAGGAAGGACGTAAAGGCTTTGGAGAGGGTACAGAAGACATTTACTAGAATGGTTCCAGGGATGAGGGAATACAGTTACGTGGATGGACTAGAAAAGCTGGGGTTGTTCTCCTTGGAGCAGAGAAGGCAAAGAGAAGATTTGATAGAGGTGTTTAAAATTGTGCAGGATTTAGATAGAGTAAATAGAGAGAAACTGTTTCCAGTGGCTGAAGGGTCGATAACGAGAGGGCACAGATTTAAGGTGATTGGCAAAAGAACCAGAGGCGACATGAGGAAAAACTTTATAACGCAAGGAGTGGTTAGGATTTGGAATGCACTGCCTGATAGGGTGGTGGATACAGACTCAATAGTAGCTTTCAAAAGGGAATTGGTGAAATACTTGCAGGAGAAAATATTTGCAGGGATATGGGGAAAGAGCGGGGGACTAACTGGATTGCTCATCGAAAGAGCCGGCGCAGACTCGATGGGTCAAATGGCCTCCTTCTGTGCGGTACTATTCTATGATTCTAATATGACCATCCATATCTGGTAAATCTGCTCCAAAATAATTTTGTGGCAAATTCCTGCCTATTGTGTTGGAGGGAAGCTTTAATTTTCTTGGGGCCGGTTCTGTGGCAGCAGTGAGCTGTAGTGATGAGATGATCTGCACCTGAACAAAGTTGGGACCATACCTTTGCAGGCAAATAACTAGAGCTTTAAGGGAGCCTGATGGGAAAAGCAAGAGAGTCTTTTTTTTTACAATCTTCAGAATGGAAGCTAGGTATTACCTAATCACTACTTCCTCATTTACTTCTCTCTTATTCTTCTCAATCTTGATGGTGTCCTGCACTGTGAGCCTTTTTATTTCCCTTTAGTTTCTGAATATTAAAGTGACTGATCACTCTCTGAGTGACAAGTTAGCCAATGGCTCATTTAGTGCACGATATAGTTAATTTATGTCATTTACACTTCAACAGCATTTCCTTTCCCGTCGGCCTCTACCACAGACAAAGACAAGAACTGCAATCTTGTGGGAACACCATCACCCTCAAGTCGCACACCATCCTGACTTGGATATGTATCGTTGTTCCTTTGTGGCTGGGTCAATTTCCTGGAATTCTCTATCTAACATCACTGTGGGAGCACCGTCATCACAGGACTGCAGGTTTACCCGAAGGAGAAGGTTCACCACCACCTTCTCGGGCAACTAGGATGGGCAATAAATGTGGCCTTGTTAGTGTCATCCACATACCAAGAACAAATAATTTTAAATCTCTTAAAAAAAAAAAAAAAAAAAAAGACTCGCACTTAAAAAATGGAATCACCCATATACAGTATGTCAGTCCTCCAAATTAAGATTGATGTACTTGTCAGCTGTAAGTTCAATCAATTGATTGTGTGAGCTGCCATTGAAAGTTGGGTTGGGTGAGAAGGTTGATACTGGTAGTTGGGTTAATAAGGGGAATGTGGCTCAGAACTGAGAATGATACTGAACATCATGTTGAAAAGAAAACTCCAATACTTGGGATACATGACTAGAGGGAAAAGAGACCACCTGGTCAAGAAGATAATGTTTGGAAAAATAAAAGACTAAGGACCAAGGAAAAGATGACTGCAAAAAGGAACCCGACAGGAATATCAATTAGACCTACAGTAGAAATAGCAGTTGAATCTCAACATTGGCATAGCATTGTGAATATAGTTGTTCAACCTCAGACATAAGAGTGCCATTTGAGGAAGAAGAGGTTGAGGTTGAAGTGCAGAAACTGATGAAGAATGCTGAAGTTATATGTCATTTTTTGTGTGAACTGCATTATTCCTGCTTATAGGTGAATTCTTTCCATTCATAAAGTGCTGAAATGTAAATAATAAAACCCATCGCAACCATCAGCTAATCCGGAACTTTGTAGTCCAAGTTCTCTTCCACACAAAGTACTGCACACCTGTGCCCTGTACTTGCTAAACACTATTGGCTCTCTATGTCACAGCAAATTGATTTCATAAGTCTTTGTTCTCATCTTCAAAAGCCTACATGGCCTCACGACAAATATTCTGCAGCCATCCATCCCAATGTTACTCAGGATAACTCCTTATTACCCAGGCTTATCTACTCCATCAGTAAAGGACAGATCTTTTAGCTATTAGCTACTTAACCATTTACATTTCTCTTCCAAAAACACGTCGTTTTACTTTTCTCTCCAAAAGACTCCTTTTAATAAAAAACTATTTATTTGACACTGCCTTTGGTCGCTCCACCTTCTGGTTTTATTTGGTGTCCATTTAATAATCCCTATAAAGTGCTCTGAGACATTTGTTTATATAAGGAATGTTATGTTGATAAGGTATAGGCTGAGCAAAAAAGCAGTTATTCTGTTTAGTTTGAGATGATCCGTAGCTAAGATCAGCAAGAACACTACTGTGGGTGCAAGTCAAGGTAACAGCTCTTCTGATCTCTTGACACTGGCACCTTCCAGGCACAGGAGACTTGACGGAAATTAATCGCTGTACAGTGAATTCTGCATGCGGGCCATGAGGATTTCTACTGGAAGGAACACCAGGTCAAACAGCTCAGCGTGGACCACAAGTAGGAGAAACAAATCCTGTTTGTCTTTTTATCAGGTGGTCTACTCCCCCATAGTGCTTCTTCTTAGGCAGTCCCTCGGAACCGAGGATGACTTGCTTCCACATTAAAAATGAGTTTGCAGGTGACTGATGAGTCCAATGCGGGACCTACAGTCTCTGTCACAGGTGGGGCAGACAGTGGTTGAAGGGGCGGGTGGGTGGGGTGCTTGGGTTGACATGCGCTCCTTGCGCTGCCTGCGCTTGGCTTCCGCTTGCTCCCGGCGAAGAGACTCGAGGTGTTCAGCGCCTTCCCGGATGCTTCTCCTCCACTTTGTGTGGTCTTGGGCCAGGGATTCCCAGGTGTCGGTGGGGATGTTGCACTTTTTCAAGGAGGCTTTGAGGGTGTCCTTGAAGCGTTTCCTCTGCCCACCTGGGGCTCTCTTGCCGTGTCGGCGTTCCGAGTAGAGCGCTTGTTTTGGGTGTCTCGTATCGGGCATGCGGACAATGTGACCCGTCCATCGGAGCTGATCGAGCGTGGTCAAAGCTTCGATGCTGGGGATGATGGCCGGAGCAAGAACACTGACGTTGGTGTGCCTATCCTGCCAATGGATTTGCAGGATCTTGCGGAGGCAGCGTTGGTGGTACCTCTCCAGTGCTTTGAGGTGCCTGCTGTACATGGTCCATGTCTCTGAGGCATACAGCAGGGCGGGTATCACTGGTGCTCTGTAGACCATGAGCTTAGTGCCGGGTTTGAGGTCCTGGTCTTCAAACACTTTCTTCCTCAGGTGACCGAAGGCTGCACTGGCACACTGAAGGCGGTGTTGGACTTCGTCGTTGACGTCTGCCCTTGTTGACAGTAGGCTCCCGAGGTATGGAAAGTGGTCCACGTTGTCCAAGACATTGTCGTGGATTTTGATAATCGGGGGGCAGTACTGTGTGGCGGGGGCAGGTTGGTAGAGGACCTTTGTCTTACGGATGTTTAGTGTAAGGCCCATGCTCTCGTACACTTCGGTGAAGGTGTTGACGATGGTTTGGAGTTCAACCTCCGAGTGAGCGCAGACGCAAGCGTTGTCTGCATGCTGTAATTTGATGACCGAGGATGGGACGACTTTGGATCTGGACTGGAGGCAACGGAGGTTGAACAGTTTCCCGTTCTGTAAATTAGCTCCACTCCAGCGGGGAGCTTACTGAGGGTGAGATGGAGCATTGCAGCAAGGAAGATCGAGAAGAGCGTTGGTGCGATGACACAGCCTTGCTTGACCCCGGTTTGCATGTGAATTGGGTCTGTGGTGGAACTGTTGGTCAGGATCACGGCTTGCATGTCGTCGTGAAGCAGGTGGAGGATGGTGATAAACTTTTGAGGGCAGCTGAATTTGAGGACACTCCATAATCCCTCATGGTTGACAATGTCGAAGGCCTTTGTGAGATCAAAGAAGGCCATATACAGCAGTTGGTGCTGTTCCCTGCATTTCTCTTGTAATTGACGTGCAGTGAAGACCATGTCCATTGTGCCCCTTAGTGGGCGGAATCCGCATTGTGACTCTGGGAGGAGCTCTTCGGCCACTGGGAGAAGGCGATTGAGGAGGATTCTTGCGATGACTTTCCCTGTGGCAGACAGCAGGGGAACTCCTGTAATTACCGCAATCGAACTTGTCACCTTTCTTGAAGATGGTCACAATTACGGCGTCTCTGAGATCCCCTGGCATGCTCTCCTCCTTCCAGATAAGAGAAATGAGTTCATGAATTCGCGCCAGTAATGCTTCTCCGCCATGCTTTAGTGCCTCGGCAGGGATTCCATCTGCTCCTGAGGCCTTCTTGTTCTTCAGTTATCGGATGGCCTTTTCAACCTCATGCTGGGCTGGGGTTGTGCTGAGATGGTGGCGGGTATCATGCTGTGGGATGGAGTTGAAGACAGAGTCGTGGTTAAGGAGATCTTCGAAGTACTGCTTCCAGCGGGCACTGACTGCCTCCCTGTCCTTGATGAGCACCTCTCTGTTCTTGGCCCACTGTGGGGTAGGGCCTTGGGTGCTTGGGCCGTAGGCGGTCCTGACTGCGCTAAAGAATCCACGCACGTCGTGGTTGTCGGCTAGCTGCTGGATCTCCTGCGCTTTCTCCACCCACCATCTGTTCTTTAGGTCGCGAGTTTTTTGTTGGACCTCAGCCTTCAGGCTTCTGTAGAGCTGCTTTCTTGCTCTCGAGTTCTGTTGCTGTTTTCAGATCAGGAATGCCTTGCGCTTGCGGTTTATTAACTCCTGGATCTCCTGGTCATTCTCGTCGAACCAGTCTTGGTGTTTCCTGGTCGAGTGACCGAGCATCTCTTCATAGGTGCTGATTATGGAGGCCTTGAGTGCAGACCAGGCGCTGTGGATACTCTGTGTCTCTGCATCACTGGGAGTCGTCAGGTTGTTTGTGAGGCGCAGGCTGAATAGGGCTTTCTTAGCGGGGTCTTTGAGTGCACCAGCGTTAATTTTCCTGTGGCATTGTTTCTGTTGCCGCCGCTGTTTTGGGGCTACATTGATGGAGATGACAGAGCGGATTAGGCGGTGGCCTGTCCAGCAGTCATCAGCTCCTGTCATGGCGCGGGTGATGCGGATGTCCTTGCGGTCCCTCGCTCGGATGATGTCGTAGTCCAGCAGATGCCAGTGCTTGGAGCGAGGGTGCTGCCATGAAGCCTTGTAGTTGTCTCTCTGATGGAACAAGGTGTTGGTTATGACAAAGCCATGTTCTAAGCACTTCGACAGGAGGAGGGTACCGTTGGAGTTGGCTTTCCCTACCCCCTCTCTGCTGATCACACTTCCTCAGAGGTCTGTGTCCTTTTCAACTCTGGCGTTAAAGTCGCCAAGGAGGATCAGCTTGTCACCCATTGGGACTCGGGACAGGGATTGTTCGAAGCTGGAGTAGAATTCCTCTTTGGCCTTATCTGTGGCTTCCAATGTTGGGGCGTATGCACTGATGACCGTAGCGCACTGGTTCCGGGCTAGGGTGAGCTGAAGAGTCATGAGGCGCTTTTTTATACCGCTAGGGGAGTCTCTGAGACGCCCAACCAGTTCATTTTTTATGGCAAAGCCTACCCCATGGAGGCAGCGTTCTTCTTGAGGTTTGCCTTTCCAGAAGAAGGTGTAACCACTGCCTTGCTCCTTGAGCTGGCCTTCCCCTGCCCGGTGGGTCTTACTTAGGGCTGCGATGTCAATGTCAAAACGTCTGAGCTCCCGGGCAACGATAGCAGTACGGTGTTCCAGTCTGTCACTGTTGGGGTTGTCCATGAGGCTCCTGACGTTCCAGGTCCCGAACTTCATTTTAAAGGGTGGAAGATGCCTGTGCGTGAATTCTTTTAACGTGGGTTGGCCGTTGCACACCAGCTACCACGCGGGCTTGACAGAGCAAGGTCTTGTTCCAATGGCAAGGGGATCCAAGACGATTGGAGACCAGGCTCTGCTACAATGGCCTAGCACACACACACAAACATACTCCTACTGTCGTCCTCCCTCCTTCCCGCAGGTCCTCTGCTTGAGTTTCGTAGGATGCATTGTGGTCCTCCCGACCTCGCTGTTGGCCCGTGCCGCCCCTTCCCTGGACCCCGACCCCGACCCCACTGCACGTCCACACTGCGCCACTCCTGGGCCTTGACCTCACTGCTGGGCTCGTCCTCGTTCCTGGGTCTCGGCCTCGGACATGAATGATGTCTCTCACAGGATCAAATTAGCACTGATATTCTCACGATCCCTGGCCCCGAGCTCCACTCGCGATCCACTAGTCACTAGATCATTAGTCTAGTGGAGAAGTGTAGTCTTGACGGCGGAGAGGTCTGGGAATTTGGGAGCTAAGTTTAAATGAACAACCAGGGCTCACTGAGAACAAAGAACAGGCATGGTCGGGGGATGGGCAGTGGGCTCAGGTAACTTTAACCTTGCAGCTTGAACTTGCAGTTAGGGATAAAATGCACCCACTATTAGAGCCAGGGAAACTTAAACAGCAGAAGAGAGGAGACTGGGGGGAAAAAGAGCAAAGGATGGCAACAGATGGCAAAGGAGCTCCCTAGGGAGCTGCCAGCACAGGAGCCATCTTGAAAAACATAGTGCAGAACACAATCAACTGGACAAGCACAGACACTTGTCTGTTTGAAAATTTTGGGCCTTGCATGAAGAAAGCTGTTCTACTCATTCAGCTTCCAGTGTACAACTGCCACCTCAAAATCATGCATATCAATGCATACTTCCAGTACGCAAGTTACTTTCATATTGAGGCAAATCAATGTGACCACATTGGTTGAATGGAAGGCTTTCATCTAGGAGACAAGGTGCTGACAGTGCTGTTCAACCACTGTACTCCATCTCTGCATATATAATAATGACCACACTATAATCACTAGCAATTGGGGTAGTCACATGGATTGCACAGAAGGGTCTTGCCATAGCCTGATTTGAAAATTGGCAAAATTGTTACAATTGTGTTGCATGTTCTTCAATATGGGCAGCAGGTGGCCTTAATGACAGAAGATAATGATGCTGAAGAGACATGGCAGGAGACCAGGCTCTGAAGGCTGGCAGCAAGGTGTGGTATGTATCCTCCCCTAATTCATTTTGAGGGCTGGATTGTTTTATTTCTATTTTCTAGAGAAACAATTTATTTTTCCCCATTGTTTTATTATTAAATGATATAAGGGAGTACCCTCTTTATAAATAGTTAAGATTGGACTTCATTGTTGCAGCTATATCTACCCAGGGGAATGGGAACATTCCATCACAATGCTGACTAGAGCACTTTAGATGGTGGAGAGGCTCTGAATGGTCAGGAGGTGAGTCATTTGTGAATACCCAACCTCTGCCCTGCTTTTGTATCCAGGGTGTTGATATGGCTCGTCCAGTTAAGCTTCTGGTAAGTGGTAGTCCCCAAGATGTTGATGGGTGACTCAGCAATAGTGGTGCCATTGAAAGTCAGGGGCAGATGACTGGGCTTCCTTTAGTTTGAGCTGGTTAGTTCCTAGCACTTGGGTCACTCCATTATTTAAGAAGGGCAGGAGAGATAAACTAGGAAATTAATAAGCCTATTAGTCTAACATCAGTTGTGGGAAAGTTACTAGAATCTGTTATTAGGGACAGAGTGACTGAGCATTTGGACAAATATGAGCTGATCAGAGAACCAGCATGGATTTGTAAAGGGTAAGTCATGTCTAATGAACCTAGTTGAGTTTTTTGAGGAGCTAACAGACATGGTAGCTAAGGGAGTGTCTATGGATGTTATTTATATGGACTTCCAGAAGGTATTCGACAAAGTTCCACACAAAAGACTCGTAACAAAAATAAGAGCGCATGGAATTGGAGGCAATTGCCCCACTCCTGACCTAATGACAGAGGGAAGGTCATTGATGTACACTCATCGTCTAGAAGACAGCAACATATGTATCTGAGGTTTGCATATACAGTAAAACCTGTGTAAACGGACACCTGCAAAAAAATGAACACTTATTGAAAGATCCAAATAACTTGCATGGTAAAATATGCAAGAGACATTCTGAAACCATGGACACTCAAATTACGAACTACGGACAGCCTTTTACAACTTAAAACACGGGACACAGCCTGTTGCGCCTCGGGATGTTTTACTATGTTAAAGGCACTATATAAATACAAGTTGTTGTTGCAAAACTGCTGTAAATAGAACTTTCAGGGCTGGATTTTATCAATGGGGGTGGGAAACGACGTCTGGCCAACCCATGCTATTTTCCCTTGAGAAGCTGTCAAACACTGACAATCTCTATTTTATGGTGAGCTCTTACTGAAGGCTCATCAAAACCTATTTCCTCTGCAGAAATGAGATGGCTGCTGCATCTGAGAATGCAGCAGCCATTCTGTCATCTCTGCCGTTGAGATGAGGTACCTCCGGATCCCCAAGGGTTGAAGCCTGCAGGAAGAAGCAAAGGTAAGGAAACTTTTTCTAACACTTTACACTTATCTCTCATACTTGCCTCTCCATACTTGCACCCATCACTCACCTCCACAGCGGACTTCTCGACCCATCTGACCCCCGCAGGCCCACTGCTCGCCTCGCTGACCCTGGCGGGGTTTCCTGACGTCGGGAAGCCCACATTTGCAGGGATAAAATGGGGATAAGCCTCAAAACTGCCTGTTAACTACCTGTTAACAGGCAGTTAATTTGCTGTAATCCCCTTCCCGCCTCGAGGAGACGGGTCCCTGCGCGAGTCGGCGTCCCGCCTCCTGGGAAGATGGCACAGAGGTGGGTTGGGAGCAGGTTCGGTACCCGCTCCCAGTTTCTGCCATTTTCCAGGCAGTCCTGCCTCCATACCCGCCTCCCCAGGGCTGGGAAAATTCCCCCTTCAGTGTTGGGATCACTGGTGCCACCCCTTGCAGCTTGCTTCATTACTGCCCCCAAATTTCTGTGAGGTCAGTGTTGTGTATGTACCTTTAAGAGAATAACTGGTCTCAGACTGCAGTACCGGCAGTGACCACCCCTGTATAAAAGGCGCTAGTGAGCCTCTGTTGTTTTCAGTTTCACTATTGACTTCCATCAGTAAAGACTTGTTTTGTTCAACTCCTGCTGTCCGTGTCTCAATCATTCACGGACATAATACTGGCGACGAGCAGATACGAACTTACCTACAGTCTGCACCACCTGGGATCCATTCCTACAGCGAAGTGAGCAGAGGTGGAGGCCAGAAAGAAAAGAAAGTAAGAGGCAGTAGAAACGGGCGTCAACCGTGGGCATCCGCCCCTGTGTTAGCGGAGTTGAAGATTGCTGGAGAAGCTGTCGGAAGTGGGGCCTGGTTCCTGTCGACGGTGCTTCAGCTAATCGGGCTGGTGGCAGGTAGTACACTGATCCTGGGCTGCGGCGGTCGCGAACTCGAGCGGGTGGCTTGCAACGGGGCCGAGCAGCGTTGTCGGGAAGAAGAGAGAGAGAGGGTGGAGCTACGAAGCCGGGCTGCGTATAGACCCGAGAAGAGGGAGGCAAGAGTCCCACAGGGTTGTTCCACGATGGGAAAATAATTTAAAAAAAAAAATTAAACGCGCAAGAAACCGCGAGGAGCTGCAGGTTGCAACGGGAACTGCGGAAAGCAGCGCTAGCAACAGCGGGGAAGAAGGCAAAGCGCGGGAGGTGCCATTTTGTTAAATCGGGGAAGAAGGCAAAGCGCGGGAGGCGCCATTTTAAATTTGCAAGATGCCGAAGACTGGCTGTATCACTGCTTTTGATAATACAATAGAGGACTGGACCACGTATGTGGAAAGAGTCGAGGTATATTTCGAGGCAAACAAAATAGCTGATGAGAAAAAGGCATCGGTATTGCTAAACTTAATGGGCGCTAGAACGTACGGCCTATTGCGGGACCTGATTACTCCAGCCAAACCGAAGGCGAAGAGTTTTAACGAAATTGTTGCTGTCCTACAGGAACACCTAAACCCTGCACCGCTGTTGATAGCAGAAAGATTTAAATTCCACAGGAGAACTCAGCATAAAGATGAGAGCAATGCTGAGTACCTAACGGAACTACACAAGCTATCAAAGCACTGCCAGTTCGGAGAAGGACTGGCAGATACCCTACGGGACAAATTTGTCTGTGGACTCCTGAGTGAAGGAACACAGAAGAAGTTACTATCAGAGAAAGAGCTGACACTAGATAAGGCTTTCAGCGTGGCAGTATCGTATGAAGCAGCAGCCAGGGGAGCTGCAGAAATTCAACAAAAGCCACAGGAATACGGCACCCACGAAATGACACGGGGATTTGCAAAATGTTATCGCTGCGGCAGAACTAACCATGACCAGAAGGACTGCTGGTCCAAAGACAAAATATGCAGGCAATGCGGAAAGATGGGACACATTGCATGAGTTTGCAGGTCTGGGAAGAAGACCAGCGACAACAAAAAGGCTACTAAGGGACCGTACAAGAAAGTACAAAAGATGACGGACAGTAGTTCCGAAGACCAGATGAGCGACAGTGAATCCGGGAACAGGAGACTAAGCTGTTTCAAACTTCACAATGTAATCGCAAAAGAGGATCACCGAACCATTTGGGTCACCCTCACGATAGCAGGGTCCGAAGTTAAAATGGAATTGGATACAGGATCAGCGCTAACCGTCATGAATCGATGAGACTACGAGCGGCTATTCTCACACATACCCTTGAGAGAGACATCCATCGTCTTGACGACGTATACGGAGCAAAAAGTATACCCCAGAGGAAAAATAAGGGTGCCTGTCGAATACAACGGCAAGAAAATACGGAAATTGTATCTCTACATACTGCCAAATGGTGGACCACCGTTATTGGGACGTGAATGGATCAGGAAGATAAACTTAGATTGGCACTCCATTCATGCAATGACGGTGGACGGTAAAAAAGATGAAGACGTCACTCCTGGATGATTGTCAACAATCTTAGCTAACGCCAAAGAGGTATTTCAACAAGAACTGGGCACGCTTAAAGGCGTAACCGCCTCGATAAAAATAGAAGAGAATGCAGTTCCCAAGTTTTTCAAAGCAAGACCGGTACCATATGCAATTCGCCCAGCCGTTGAGGCAGAGCTGGAGAATCTGGAGAAGGTAGGCGTGTTGTCTAAGGTCGACTGGAGCGAGTGGGCGACACCCATCGTTCCTGTCATGAAGACAACGTTAAGCAATAAGTCCGGGGAGCCAAGGAAGATTCGCATCTGTGGGGATTTCAAGGTGACGGTGAACCCAATCCTTCACACAGTACAATATCCTCTTCCAAGGATAGAAGACATCTTCGCCTCACTGTCTGGAGGGAAGCGTTTTACAAAAATTGATCTGGCACAAGCATATTTGCAGATGGAGGTTGAAGAGTCCTCTAGGAAGTATCTCACGATAAACACTCACAAAGGTCTTTACCAGTATCATCGATTGGTATTCGGAGTAGCATCGGCTCCGGCGATATGGCAAAGAGCGATGGAACAAGTCCTGCAAGGGATTCCGGGGACTCAGTGTTACTTGGACGACATCCTTGTGACAGGTGAAGATGACAGTGAACACCTTAACAACCTAGAACAGGTGCTCACTAGACTACGAGAACATGGGCTACGAGCCAACCGCCCCAAGTGCGAGTTTTTTAAGAAACAGATATCGTATTGTGGCCACGTGATTGATGAAGAGGGGTTACATAAGTCCCCTGATAAAATTGAAGCGGTTGTTAAGGCCCCAGGACCTGAAAATGTGTCGCAACTGAGGTCATTCCTCGGATTGGTGAATTACTACCATAAGTTTTTGCCGAATTTGTCGACAATTCTGCACCCACTGAATGCCCTGCTACGAACGGGGGTAGCATGGAAATGGAGCGATGATTGTAAGTGGGCCTTTCAGAAGAGTAAGGACTTAATCACTTCAAGGGAAGTATTGGCTCACTACAACCCAGCACTGCCGATCAGACTGGCGTGTGATGCGTCTCCCTACGGCATTGGGGCGGTACTGTCACATAAATTTCTTGATGGTTTAGAGAGGCCAATAGCTTTTGCGTCACGCTCGTTAACTTCTGCCGAGCGTAACTACGCCCAGATTGACAGAGAGGCCCTCAGCCTAGTGTGGGGGGTGAAGAAGTTCAATCACTACCTGCACGGTCAAAAATTTACTCTACTAACCGATCATCAACCTCTTGTCTCCATTTTCAACCCTCAGAAGGGCGTACCGATAATGACAGCACAACGCCTGCAGAGGTGGTCCCTTTTCCTAGGGGCACACCAATATGACATCGAGTACAAAGGAACTAAACAGCATGGGAATGCTGATGGATTGTCACGCCTACCGTTGCTGACGGTGGAAGAAGAAGACCTTGCAGTGGATCCAATGGAGTTATTCCACTCGACCATAGTCGAATGTCTCCCTGTGACGAATGCAAACATAGAAAAGGAAACACGGAATGACCCGACACTATCACGGGTCTATGATTTAACGGTGAAGGGATGGCCAGCACATGGCGAACCACTGCTGCCAGCATTCTCGCCGAGAAGAGAACAGCTGTCAGTGTGCAGAGGAACCTTGATGTGTGGATTCAGAGTAGTAATTCCATCTAAGTTGATGGATAGAGTGCTCAATGAGCTTCATGAGGGTCATCTGGGTGGGGTAAAAATGAAGAACTTAGCCAGAGTGTTTGTGTGGTGGCCGGGAATCGATAGAGAAATCGAAGAGATGACCAAGAGCTGTGCAGGATGCCAGAAGGTCCAAAACGCCCCACCACAAGCTCCTCTACATCCATGGGAGTGGCCCTCATCTCCATGGCAAAGGGTGCACATTGATTTTGCTGGTCCGTTCATGGACTCGATGTTTTTAATTGCGGTGGATGCACATTCAAAGTGGCCAGAGGTAATAAAAATGTCCTCAACCACCACGGAAAAAACTATCACAGTTTTACGAACCATATTCGCCAGGAATGGGCTGCCTGAACAGATTTGCTTTGACAATGGACCACAGTTTGTGTCTGAAGAGTTCCGGAGGTTCTTAAAGAACAATGGTGTTAAGCATTACACATCTGCCCCATATCATCCAGCCACTAATGGATTGGCTGAGAGGTTTGTCCAAACATTCAAGAAAGCTATCAAGGCAATGTGTAATGAAGATATACCCCTACAACACAAGGTGGACAACTTCTTGTTTGCCTACCGGAATGCGACACATGCGGTTACCAACCAAACTCCAGCCATGATGTTCTTCAATCGAAGACTACGATGCCGCTTGGATTTGGTTAAGCCAAACATCCGAAGAGATGTGGAGAACAGGCAGTTTCAGAATATGAATGAAAGGCCGACCAGGAGTCTTAAGATAGGTCAACCAGTTTTGGCCCGGGACTACCGCACTGAGAAATGGCAGCCAGGAACGATTTGTACACGGCAAGGACCTCTCATGTATACCGTGGACGTTGGAGAGAGCATTGTAAGACGCCATGCTGACCAGATTCTAGAGTCACTGGAAAACGTCAACTCCACACCACGATCTGATACACCTGGCAATGAAATCGACGTACCAATTGCAGCTACCGCAGAACCGGTGATATTGGAAGCAGATGAACCAAACAACGACATTGATCCCGACTCAACATTGCCAGAAGAACCTGATACCCCAAAGAGGCGTTATCCAGACAGAATCAGGAAGCCTCCTCAAACACTGAACTTATAATTGCTTAAACTTAACCAATGTATCTAGCAACCATAATTGTGATTGTAATTAGTTATCATTTAGTTGTTAAATGAATGTTATATACTGTTTATCTAAAAGGGGAGGAATTGTTGTGTATGTACCTTTTAAGAGAATAACTGGTCTTAGACTGCAGTACCGGCAGTGACCACCCCTGTATAAAAGGTGCTAGTGAGCCTCTGTTGTTTTCAGTTTCACTATTGACTTCCATCAGTAAAGACTTGTTTTGTTCAACTCCTGCTGTCCGTGTCTCAATCATTCACGGACATAATAGTCAGTGTATGCTGGTCAGCGCGAGGAGGCAGCTGGTTTTGTGAAAGGAATGGCTTTTGTGTAATGGGGAGCTCTTTGCCCAGCATGCATAGCGGCAGAGAAACCGCTCTATTTCTGGGATTGCATGGCTATATCCTAGGGATAGAGCAGTTTCTCTGCCGCTATGGATACTGGGTAAAGAACTCCCCATTCTACTGAGAATTTTTACAGTGCATACAGTGACCATTTTGAAAATAAGGATGCCTGCAAAAAAGGACAGCTGATGCCAGTCCCTAAGGTGTCCGTAATTTACAGGTTTCACTCTACCTGTAACCCTTCTTTGATGTATTCCATGCTCCAGGTTTTTCTGATGGCTACTACATTGCAATTGATGCTGGTTTCTTGTCCTTAGCTGACTTCATATGTGACAGTGAATTAACCCTCTTTAGTACCGCAGGTATGCAGTCAAAGGGAGTTTTCACATGGTTATTGTGTTCAGTAAGCCTTTGTTGAAATGCAGGAGTAAGCACTCCCAACAAAAAGTTATGAGTCAGGTCAGCCATTATGACCGCTCCCTGCCCTGAACCTGCTGGCCCTTGATCATTTTCCAACACTTCTACCCCTTCCTGTGCTGTACAACACAAAGTGCTTCTGTATGCCCTGACTCTAATTCCTGAAAGGCTAGTTTCTGAGTTGGAGCTGAATGTAAGTGATGACATTGGGTGCTGAGGTGAACTGTAGTGCTCTGGTTTCCACTGTGGCCCAGTATTTCCTGCACCATCATCTGTGAAGAAAACAGAAGGTGCACTTGTGAATGAATTAGCAAACATTCTCCAATTAACTGCTACCCTCAAGAGTAATAAACTGCAAAATTTGTTCTCAGTAATAGAACATAGAACTGTCTCTTCACTTCTTTTGTTCTCTCGCAGCCCTGCCTTTTGACCTATTTCATTTCCTTTCCAGTTTTGAAAAAGGATTCACCCGAAACGTCAACTCTATTTTCTCTCCACGGATGTTGCCTGGCCTGCTGAGTTTTTCCAGCATTTTCTGTTATATAGAACTATTGATGTTACTTGCTCTGTCAATCAAGATGAATTTTGTACATAATGGTTATGTGCATCTCCCACCTCCTTGGAGTGCTTTCAACGATATTCATGTTAATGAAACCTGTTATGCTTTTTAAAAGGTTTTCGGGGTCTTAATTGTGTTGGCCCCCACGCCCATCATTGAAGGCTACCATTTTCTGTAAAAGTGACACGTAGATATTGTGGCAGTTTTTATTCATCATTATCTTTCCAGTTCTGTAATTGTATACACAACATCAATGTGATGAGCCCTTTTTTGAAATATAAAATCACCACTTTCATTAGGACATCTTTGCTCAATTATATTTATGTTGGTCCAGAACTATGATTTTTGGTGCCTGTTTTTAATCTTTTAAACTGTCACAGGGAAATATCTGTCAAGAGTCCATATTAAAGGCAGCAGTATTTGCAGCTTCATTTTCACATTACTTTGGCTGTCCTCGAGCTGTGGTACAGGAAACTTTGTGCTATCCGGCACCGACGGGACCGAGCTGCTGCCGTTGCCTCAAAACTGCCGGACACTCCAGAGTTAATGTTGAAAGATACGGAGATTTTTATCTCCGTATCTGACAACAAACACTGTTGCTTAGCAACAGCTTCTAAACGCTCGGGTGTGGCTGCAAGCGTCTGTAGCTGAAGCTGTTGCTATAGCTACAGACCTTGCAGTGCTTGACTGTTCAAACAAAGCAAAGAAAACAAACTAAAAGAATAAAAAACGGCTCCTGATTTTTGCCGGTGGCTCCAGCTTGCCGGATGGTTCGCCTCCGGATAACTCAGTTTCCTGTACTTTTTCCTAACCGCCTTCCAGGCCCTTTGGGTTTTTGATACAGCAGTAATGCACTCAACAAACCACATCCAGGAAGCCTGGCACTGAACTTGATTCCTAAGCCACTTTTTTCCTGAAAAGCCATCCAGCTTTTCATGGCACCCGTCAGTAAGATTGATATGTCACAGTCAGAAAACTCTTGTTTATGTGCACTGCTTTGTGACTAGCCATTCCTTGAGCATTCTGATTTCCTGGTTGTATAGCAGTGAAGTAAAACATAAATAAGAATTATCAGTTAAAGTGCTCATTCACTTAACCTTGCAAATCAATATTTAATTGGAGAATGTCCAGTAGGCTACACTAAAAACTGCATAATTGGTATATGTTTAGCCCAATCAGGAGCTACTTTTATGCAAAAGTCCTTGGGTGACTCTAGGAAGAAAAGGAACTCCCAGCTCAACTTGGACACTTAGCCTTTTAAGTTGGTGAAATGGTAGCTACAGACTATTAGGGCAAGTTTGTGGCTAATTCCTCAAATGGTAAGTTGCCAATCTCATTTTTGTTGTTAGAGATTTAGCAAACTCATGGCTCTTCAATTTGGTCATTCTTTTGCAACTGTTAGCTAGCGCAGAAACAGAACATCATATCGATCTGTCCCAAAAGACACTTTTAAGAAGTAGGTGCCCAGTAATTTTCCTGATTGGTTTACATATACAGGTAGACTACCCTTTATCTGGACTTCCGAAACCCTCTAAAAACCGAAGGTTTTTTCGTTCAGCGTAAGTCGTGCGTACGAACGAAAAAACGTTCGGTTTTTAGAGGGTTCCGGTTTCGGAAGTTCGGATAAAGGGTAAGTCGTGCGCACGACCCCCCGCCGACCCCCCCCGCGGACCCCGCCGGCTCCGCCAGCCCCGACAACCCCCCCGCGGACCCCGCCGGCCCCGACAACCGCCGACCCCGCCAGCCCCGACAACCGCCGACCCCCCCCGCGGACCCCGACAACCGCCGACCCCGACAACCGCCGACCCCCCCGCGGACCCCGCCGGCCCCGACAACCGCCGACCATGCCGGCCCCGACAACCGCCGACCCCCCCGCGGACCCCGCCGGCCCCGACAACCGCCGACCCCGCCAGCCCCGACAACTGCCGACCCCCCCGCGGACCCCGCCGGCCCCGACCCCAGCCGACCCCGACTGACTTACGCTGAGCGTCAGCGTAAGTCGTGCGCACGACCCCCCGCCGACCCACCCCCGCGGACCCCCGCCGACCCCCCCCCCCCCCGCGGACCCCCGCCGACCCACCTTCCGAAATCCGAAATTTTCCTTTATCCGAAACTCGGCTGGTCCCGAGGTTTTCGGATAAAGGATAGTCTACCTGTAGTACTAGCTGAAGTGCTCGGCGGTGCCGAGGCTTTTTTGAGGGCATGTTGTTGGAAGAGAGAGAGAGAGCGACTGGGGGGAAGAGAGAGCGCGACTGGGGGGAAGAGAGAGAGCGACTGGGGGGAAGAGGGAGAGCGACTGGGGGGAAGAGGGAGAGAGCGACGGGGGAAGAGGGAGAGCGACTGGGGGAAGAGAGAGCGACTGGGGGGAAGAGGGAGAGCGACTGGGGGGGAAGAGAGAGAGCGACTGGGGGGAAGAGGGAGAGCGACTGGGGGGAAGAGGGAGAGCGACTGGGGGGGGGAAGAGGGAGGAGCGACTGGGGGGAAGAGGGAGAGCGACTGGGGGGAAGAGGGAGAGCGACTGGGGGGGAAGAGGGAGAGCGACTGGGGGGAAGAGGGAGAGCGACTGGGGGGAAGGGGGTGAAGGGGGGACGGAAAGGGGAGAAGGGGGGGTGGAAGGGGTGAGGGGAGGGAGGGGGAGGGAAGGGGGAGGGAAGGGGAAGGGGGGGTGGAAGGGGTGAGGGGGAGGGGGAGGGAAGGGGAAGGGGGGATGGGAGGGGTGGGGGGAAGGGAAGGGGGAGGGAAGGGGGGAGAGTGAGGTGAGGGGGGGAGGGAAGGGGGAGGAGTGAGTGAGGGGGGAGGGGAGAGGGGGAGAGAGAGAGGGGGAGAGGCCGGGTTGCCGGGGTAACCCTCCTCCCCCTCCCGTGGCCCGCCCCTCGCCCCCCCCCCTCCCAGCTCCCCCGCCACCCCCCTCCAGCTCCCCGAGCCCCGCCCCCCCCTCCAGCTCCCCGAGCCCCGCCCCCCCTCCTGAGGCCGGGCCTGAGGCGACTTGAGACGGCCAATTGCGGGTGGCTCCCGAGCCCCGCCCCCCTCCCCTCCCCCCCTCCCCTCCCCTCCCGAGGCCGGGCCTGAGGCGGCTTGAGACGGCCGATTGCGGCTGGCCAGGCCCGGTTGCCGGGGTAACCCTCCTCCCCTGTCCACCCTCCCGATCTCCGGGACCAGGCCTGAGCGGGTTGAGACGGCCGATTACGGGTGGCCTGGCCGGGTTGCCGGGGTAACCCTCCTCCCCTCCCCTGCCCCTGCCCCTCCCCTCCCGAGGCCGGGCCTGAGGCAGCTTGAGACGGCCGATTGCGGCTGGCCAGGCCCGGTTGCGGGGTAACCCTCCTCCCCTCTCCGCCCTCCCGATCTCTCCGGGCCTGGGCCTGAGCGGGTTGAGACGGCCGATTGCGGCTGGCCGAGCCCGGTTGCCGGGTTAACCCTCTCCGCTCCCCCTTCCTGGTACCCCCTCCCCCTCCCCCCTCCCCTCTCGAGCCCCGCCCCCCGGTAACCTGCTCGCTTCCCTCTGCCCGCGCTCTGTGGGCCCTGTGGCCAGCCTTCACCAGATGGCTGGCTGGCCGCTGGTTTGGAATCGGGCCCAGCGGGACGGCTGGTGCGTAGCTCGGGCGTGGTTGGGAAGGACAGGCCCAGGCTTGAAGGCCTGAGGCCTGCAGACAGCAGACCTGGAGAAATGAAACAGATAATGGACTCATTTATTACACACAAATTATATAATGAGTTATTTGGGCTCCTAAGTACCAAATTTGTGGTGGAAAAAATCCCCTGCACACGTACAGAAAGTGGGAAAAAAAAACTTACGAATCAAGATGGCTGACACTCACCTCGGTTCAGAATGATAAGGCCCGCCCACACACGCACCGATTGGTCAACCGTCAGGTCACTGAAGTGTAGGATTGGTCAATGGTCCTGTCACTCGACTGTAGGATGGCCCGCCCGCACACACAATGAACCCGCCCCCACTCGATGCAAATGAGCGGATAATGAGCGGAATTTTGAACATTTTTTGGATACCGTCGGCACAATTTTTGTCCGAGCAAAAAGTAAATATGCCTACAAGAGTCCCCTAATGATGAGCTTTCTTTTGATATAACATATGTGTAGGTACGCTCTATAACTTTTGATTGTATAGCCGGACAGAGAGACATATCCTTTTATCCTTTTATATATATAGATGTGCCTTCATTCAAAGAATGATTATTATTACTCCTAAGGTGAGTAATGAACCTCTCAAATCTTTGTGGAGCATTTTCATCTATAACAGTCTTCTCATTAAAGAAATTGAAAACCAGTGTTCAACGAACCTTTTATTTCAGAGATCTCTGAAAATTTCAGAAAAGCAACCACATTTAGAATTGTAAGACTATTGGGAAGCAGTCTCAATTTTTGATGTAATTGGAGAGGATGTAATAAAAACAGTATTCTACATATCTTGCTCCTGGGCTGCTCTTAACCAAAAATCTGTAATGTGTAAACAATAAAATACTAAGAGTTACCAATAAATGTGCCACAAACTCCATTCCCTAGCCACTGACTCCATCCCTCTAACATCTGTCTGAGTCTGAACCACACTGTTCGCAACCTTGGTGTCATATTTGATCCTGAAATGAACTTCCGACCACATATCCGCGGCATAACTAAGACTGCCTATTTCCACCTCCATAACATCGCCCGTCTCCCCCCTTGCCTGAGCTCATCCGCTGCTGAAACCCTAATCCATGCCTTTGTTACCTCTAGACTTGACTATTCCAATGTACTCCTGGCTGGCCGCCCACATTCCACCCTATGTAAACTTGAGGTGATCCAAAACTCGGCTACCCATGTCCTAACTCGCCACAAGTCCCGTTCGCCCATCACCCCTGTGCTCGCTGACCTACATTGACTCCCGGTTAAGCAACGCCTCGATTCCAAAATTCTCATCCTTGTTTTCAAATCCCTCCATGGCCTCGCCCCTCCCTATCTCTGTAATCTCCTTCAGCCCCACAACCCCCCTGAGATATCTGCACTCCTCTAATTCTGCCCTCTTGAGCATCCCTGATTATAATCAGCCATTGGTGGCCGTGCCTTCTGTTGCCTAGGCCCTAAGCTCTGGAATTCCCTCCTTTAAGATGTTCCTTAAAACCTACCTCTGACCAAGCTTTTGATCACCTGCCGATATTTCTCCTTGTGTGGCTCGGCGTCAAATTATTTATCTTATAATTACTCCTGTGAAGCGCCTTGGGACGTTTTACTACGTTAAAGGTGCTATATAACTACAAGTTGTTATTCTAGTTGTTGGAGGTAGCATTCTTAATGTTTAAAATGACGTATCAATTCGGTAAAGTATCTTCCCCATTTTTTGCTACATGTTCTAATTGTTTTTTCTTAATGTTGGCTGACCTCCATTCAAACAAAACATTTAAAAATGTGTAGAGTTTAAAACCTATATGACCATCTTCCTGGAATTGAAAAAATCTTTGATTCAGGTCTCAGTAACCTTTTTATGTGCTCTCTTTTTTTTTCTCCAGGCTTATGATGAAACAACACAATCAGAGCACTCTCAGTCTTTACTGAGGTAGGATTATATGTTTATCAAATAGTCATTAGTTGTATATTTATTATTGTGTTTTGCTAAGCAATAACTAAGTTTGAATTATTTTAAATCTTGCATTGTAGAAGATCCATCTGATGACATTGTCAGCAATTCTGAGGGCTGATTGTCCCTTTTTCCTTTGTGGGGATCAGGTACCAGAGAGGTGAAGTGTACTCAAGGTACATTATGCCTCAAAAGGGCTGGGAGCGCCCAAATTGCCTGTCGGAGACGGTTAACATAGCCTGGGTACCTCCCCGCCCAGGATTGCCCTGTGGTAAGACCTTGTGCTAGGAACAGAGGTTGGAAACAGGAGCGCAGCTGCATTCCTGGCTGCCAGCTTCAGGACCTTCTGGCTGCTGCTGGAGAGCTAGAAGGCCCAAAATCATGCTGAGGTAGATAAAGGGAAATCCTACTGTCTTTGGGTTGCTTCTGCACTCCTCTTCCCACCCCCCACAATCCACACGAGCCAGGCATAGCTGCTATTAATGCTTCTCAATGGGTAATGCAGTGCTAGGGGAGTATAATTTCCTGTGAATATGATTGCTATTTAAGGCACTTGCCACCTAATCTGTAAAGTTACATAGGCTTCTGAAATCCAAGTGACTGCTAAAGAATTCAAAGAACATGGTTGCACAGCATGTTGGAGCATCAATATGCTGCTCATGACAGAGGGGATGTTGTTTTAATACTCATGTTATTGAGTCCTGATCTTAGCCATGCAGTTGTACTGAGGTACTAGATACGTAGAAACATAAAGAAACAAGCAATTGGCTCAACCAGTCCATGTCTGCATTTATCCTCACCGTGAGCAAATAGGCCTGATCACATTTACCCACTTTGTTCCCATATCCCTTCATCCTCTTTTCCCTCATCCACCTATCCAATCTAACCTTGAATGTTGACATAGCTTCTACCCTAGCCACTATCCCTAGAGATGATGGAGGATAGGTATCTCTTCACAGGCTTGTGCGCAGGGAGATTAGGAAAATTGGAGGCAGCATTTAAACAAAGAAAAGGAGAGGTCCAAGGATGGAACCTTATCCCGGAGATGTCTGTTTTCAGTGGGAGGGGAAGCCTTTAGCTGATAAAGCTGCTTCGCTGGAAAGATCATATTGGCACTTTTCTTCTCCCACTCTCCCTCCCTCCCCTTAGCTAATACCTTTCACATCCAACATCTCAGTTCAGGAAAGGCACTTTCTACTCTGTTAGTTCATGTTAGGACCTTACACCTCTTTCCCTCAGTTCATGCTGCCAGTTTTCACCCCCTCTCCCCTGGGTTTATGCTAGGATCTTTCAGCCCCCTGCCTCCTCAGTTTCTGCTGGCCCCTTTTCAGTCACAGAGACAGTATTGTATTTTTTGTTTTGTATTTAATCATCGCAGTGATGGATTAATTGTTTCTGCAATAACTTTGCGGCACTGATTGTGAACCTGTAGAGATTCATGTACTATGATACCCAGATTTTTCTCCGGCTTAACAGCCTTGAGCATACAACTCTACATGATGTACACATGCTTGTCGTTGACTGTATCCACATACATACTGCAACATTTATTTATAGTAAATTACATCTGCCATATGTAGGCTGATTCCCACATTGTATCGGGATCTGCCTGTAATCTATTTTTCTCATCTAAAATGTTTTTTTATTCGTTCTTGGGATGTGGGCGCGCTGGCAAGGCTAACTTCCCTTGAGAAGGTGGTGGTGAGCCGCCTTCTTGAACCGCTGCAGTCCCTGTGGTGAAGGCACTCCCATAGTGCTGTTAGGGAGGGAGTTCCAGGATTTTGACCCAGCAACGATGAAGGAACGGCGATATATTTCCAACTCAGGATGGTGTGTGACTTGGAGGTGATGGAGTTCCCATGTGCCTGCTGCCCTTGTCCTAGGTGGTAGAGGTCGCAGGTTTGGGAGGTGCTGTCGAAGAAGCCTTGGCGAGTTGCTGCAGTGCATCTTGTAGATGGTACATGTAAAGTCTGTGGGTTGTACTGTTAATAACGACACAGACTTCAGGAGTAACAAACAAACAGGTCTTTACTATTCGAAGGTCAGGGCGAATCTGCCCCAGCAATCCTGCCACAACACTTATATACTGGTGTGGTCACTGTCGGTATTACAGCATACAGAAGCCAAACAAGTAGTGCCACACCTAAAGTAGTTCTCTTAAAGGTGAACGGTTACATACAATAGTTTCCTTAAAGGTAGACGGGTACATACACTACAATCCTCCCTTTTTAGCTTATTACTTACAGAGTCCCATTAACATACATATCTTCAACTTCATATAAAACACTTTACAGATATAATCTCGGTGGGAAACAGTTCACAAAGTCAGTCTCTGCGGGAACAGTTCACAGATTCAGTCTCCGATCTTGACTTGGTCTGAACAACATCTCTTTGGTGTAGCCGGTTCACATGGATAGTGTGACTCCTCCATAGCCTTTTCCTTGACGTAACAGCTTGAACTTTCGTCCTGTTGAACCTCTTGGATTCCATGTTCTGCCATGTCTCCCACCTCCAATTTTTCATCGATGGATGGAATCTCTACCGATGAGTCTGTCTTGGCCTGGAGCTCCTCAACCATTTCCTGCATCCTTTGGACTTCTTGCTCATGTTCAACCTTTAGTTGCTCATATGCTTTCACTAAAACTAGCTTTTCGGAGGTTGCCGAGTTAACCCCCTCCAGAATTGTAGCCTGGGCCTGTTCATACTGTTCTTTCAACTTCTTACACTCTGCTTGTAAGGAGTCGTAGAGAGGAACTGGGATAAAATCCTGGCTGCCTGAAGATTCCTCTTCATTTGTTTCGTTCTGCAAATATTCTAACTCTTGAACAGCATCAGGGAGATGTGATCGATACTTAGCCATGATGGCCCTATGGTCGCTCTCAGCTTGAGCTAGCTGCCTCTGTTGTCTTTCCAGGTTCTCCCATTCGGTGTCCCAGAATTGTTCCATTGTTTTCATCTCTTGTACGAGATGGTAACTCAACTGTTCTAATTGTTGTTGTATTTTGCGATACGTTTGAGTCCGGGCTCTGTGTTCTTCCGTCGTGGATAAGTCCTTAACTTGGACAGGCTCAGAATTCTCTGTCAACCTGGAGTTCTGCTCTGAAGCTTTATCCTTCTCGGTAGCATAAGCCTTTATGCCTGTCTTCGTTTTCTCCACCATAGTCGGCAAGTCCATTTCAGCCTTGTCTTCTATATTTGAGTTAGTCTTATCGTCATCCGTTCCAGAATCTGAGCTGATTGCTCGTACCGAGTCCTCACTCGTGATGGCTTTTAGATAGTGCCATTCCATGTCTATTTTCTTAATCCACTCCCGTCCTAGAAGTGGTGGTCCTCCCCCAGGTAATACGTACAAGTTCATTCTTGGGTGTTCTTTACCCCTCTCTCTCACCTTGACTCTTATCTTCCCCATGGGGTATACTTTATGCCCCGTGTATGTCTGTAATACGAACTTGGTATTCCTTAAGGGTATGTGAGAGAATAGCCGGTGGTAGTCCCTTCGATTGATGACTGATAGAGCTGATCCAGTGTCCAACTCCATTCTTACTTGGACTCCCGCTATTCTTAGCATGACCCAGATAGTTTGTAGATCAGCTTCCCTCCCCACATTGTGAATTCTCAGACTACCCAGCTCCTGGTTGTTTAGGTCTGAGTCTGAATTCTGTTCATCTGAACTCTTCTCAGCCACCTTGTGTACCTTGCTGTACTTTTCTTGTGGTGGCTTCCTGTGGTTGTTGGTCTTCTTCCCTGACCGGCATTCCTTTGCGATGTGACCCAGTTTGCCACATTTCCTACATTCTTGGTTCTTAAACCAGCATTGATTCTGGTCGTGCGTTGTCTTCCCACAACGATAGCATTTTGTTGTATTCGAGGTAATTTGGTCCACCCCGAGTGCCGCCTCCTTCAGCTGCATTTCTGTCATTCCTTTCGCTGCGGCTTCGTGCGATGCAGCTATAAGAACAGCCCTGTCTAGTGTGAGGTCGTTCTCTTCCAGTAGTCGCTTTTGCGTCCCTTCTTTGGACAATCCACATACGAACTTGTCTCGCAGTGCCTCTGTCAGATTCCCTCCGAACTGGCAGTATTTCGCCAGCCTACGCAGTTCGACCAAGTATTCCGCGTTACTTTCGTCTTTCCTCTGCGTTCTTGCATAGAATTTGAAACGTTCAGCCAGCATCAACGGTGTGGGGTTCAAGTGGTCCTTCAGCACAGCCACAATCTCTTCGAAAGTCTGATCCGCCGGTTTATCTGGTGCTATTAGATGCTTCAAGAGCCCGTATGTTTTTGCCCCCATCGAGTTTAGCAATGTTATCGCCTTGTCGTCTTCCTCTATTTTGTTGGCTTCACAATAAATCTCTATGCGTTCCACGTACGTGGCCCAGTCTTCTATCTCAGAATTAAAATCGTTAATATTCCCTCGCTTAGGCATCTTTCTTTCCTTGGGAGCAGCACAAGTATTTCTTTAAGTATTCTTATTTATTTGTTTATTTCTAAGATGGCGGTTTTTCCCGCGAAAATGGCGGTTTCCCGCTCTTTCCTTCTCTCCCCGCCCACTTCAATGGCGGTTTCCCGCTTCTGTCGTCTTCGCCGCCTAATGGCGGCTTCCCGCGTTTCTTCCCTGGTGGAAGGGGTACGCTTTCCCCACAGTGGACAGGTTCAGCCGCTGGCTGGCTTCCGCACAGCTCCCCTTACTCGGCTCTGTCTTTCTCTCCCGCTCGCACGGCTCTACCGGCGCTGGGTACACCCCGTTCACGGATAACAGTTCAGCCGCTGGACTGGCTCTCGCGCAGTCTCTCTCCCCTTGCTCGGCTCTGTCTCTCTCTCCCACACGTTCGGCTCTACTGGCGCTGGGTACCCCGTTGGCGGAGAACAGTTCAGCCGCTGGACTGGCTCTCACACAGTCCCTCTCCCCTTGCTCGGCTCCGTCTCTCTCCCACACGTTCGGCTCTACCGGCGCTGGGTACCCCGTTGGTGGAGAACAGTTCAGCCGCTGGACTGGCTCTCGCGCAGCCTCCTTTGGTCGGCTCTGCCTCTCCCACACGCTCGGCTCCCGTTCGCCTCCCAGCCCTCACGCAGTCCGGTGCTTCCCTCCCCGGCTGCGGCTGAGTTTCTCTCTTCCCGCGCCTGCTCCCGGTCTCAGCGCTTCGTGGCTTCGGTCGCTGCCCGGCTTTTCCCGCCGATCGCGGTCCGGCTATCTCACGACGCCGTTGGACCCGACTTCCTGACCAGCTCTGCTCCCCCTCGACCGTGGTCGAGTGCACAGCCCTTATCCTCCGGATTTCGTTACACTTCCCCTACTCACAGTCTCCGCGGCCGCCTTGTTTCCTGCTGATCGTCTCACTCCGCCCCGTGGTAGAAGGGTAGTCAGTGCCTGTTGCTGATGGAAGCTTTTGTTGCCAAGTCTTCTTCCTTTCTATTGCTGCAGCCTCGTGTTTTCTCCCAGCATAACGACGAGGGCGGTTGCATCTCTTCGACGCACTTTAGTTGCTTTGGTAGTCTTGCCGCAGGGTACGATCGGACTCGTCGCCACTGTAAAGTCTGTGGGTTGTACTGTTAATAACGACACAGACTTCAGGAGTAACAAACAAACAGGTCTTTACTATTCGAAGGTCAGGGCGAATCTGCCCCAGCAATCCTGCCACAACACTTATATACTGGTGTGGTCACTGTCGGTATTACAGTGTACAGAAGCCAAACAAGTAGTGCCACACCTAAAGTAGTTCTCTTAAAGGTGAACGGTTACATACAATAGTTTCCTTAAAGGTAGACGGGTACATACACTACAGTACACACTGCAGACACGGTGTGCCAGTGGTGGAGGGAGTGAATGTTTAAGGTGGTCGATGGGGTGCCAATCAAGTGGGCTGCTTTGTTCTGCATGGTTTTGAGCTTCTTGAGTGTTGTTGGAGCTGCACTCATCCAGGCAAGTGGAGCGTATTCCATCACACTCCTGACTTGTACCTTGTAGATGGTGGAAAGGCTTTGGGGAGTCAGGAGGTGAGAAACTCGCCGTAGAATATCCAGCCTCTGACCTGCTCTTGTAGCCATAGTATTTATGTTGCCGGTTCAGTTAAGTTTCTGGTCAATGGTGAGGCCCCAGGATGTTGATGGTGGGGGATTCGGTGATGGTAATGTCGTTGAATGTCAAAGGGCGGTGGTTAGACTTTCTCTTGTTGGAGATGGTCATTGCCTAGCACTTGTGTGGTGTGAATGTTACTTGCCACTTATCAGCCCAAGCCTGAACGTTGTCCAGGTCCTGCTGCATGTGGGTATGGACTGCTTCATTATCTGAGGAGTTGCGAATGGAACTGATCACTGTGCAATCATCCCCACTTTTGACCTTATGATAGAGAGAAGGTCATTGATGAAGCAACTGAAGTTGGTTTGGCCTAGGACACTGCTCTGAGGAACTCCTGCACCAATGTCTTGGGGCTGTGATGATTGGCCTCCAACAACTACAACCATCTTGCTTTATGCTAGGTATGATTCCAGCCAGTGGAGAGTTTTCCCCCTGATTCCCATTGACTTCAATTTTACTTGTGCTCCTTGATGCCACACTTGGTCAAATGCTGCCTTGATGTAAAGGGCAGTCACTCTCACCTCACCTCCTGGAATTCAGCTCTTTTGTCCCATGTTTAGACCAAGGCTATAATGAATTCTGGAGCTGAGTGGTCCTGGCAGAACCTAAACTGAGCATCAGTGAGAAGGTTGTTGGTGAGTAAGTGGCGCTTGATAGCACTGTCGACGACATCTTCCATCACTTTGCTGATGATTGAGAGTAGACTGATGGGGGCGGTAATTGGCCGGGTTGGATTTGTCCTGCTTTTTGTGGACAAGACATACCTGTGCAGTTTTTGACATTGTCGGGTAGATGCCAGTGTTGTAGCTGTACTGGAACAGCTTGGCTAGAGGCGCAGCTAGTTCTGGAGCACAAGTCTTCAGCACGACAGCCGGGTTGTTGTTGGGGCCTATAGCCTTTTGCTGTGTCCAGTGCGCTCAGCCGTTTCTTCATATCACGTGGAGTGAATCGAATTGGCTGAAGACTGGCTTCTGTGATGGTGGGGACCTCGGGAGCGGGCCGAGGTGGATCATCCGCTCTGCACTTCTGGCTGAAGATGGCTGCAAACGCTTCAGCCTTGACTTCTGCACACACGTGCTGGGCTCCTCCATCATTGAGGATGGGGATGTTCATGGAGCCTCCTCCTCCCGTTAATTGTTTAATTGTCCACCACCATTCATGACTGGATGTGGCAGGACTGCAGAGCTTTGATCTGATCCATTGATTGTAGGTTGTGGAATCACTTAGCTCTGTCTATAGCATGGTGCTTCCGCTGTTTAGCATGCATGTAGTCCTGCCTTGCAGCATCCCCAGGTTGGTACCTCATTTTTAGGTACGCCTGGTGCTGCTCCTGGTATGCTCTTCTACACTCCTCATTGAACCAGGGTTGGTCCCCTGGCTTGATGGTAATGGTAGAGTGAGGGATGTGCCGGGCCATGAAGTTGCAGATTGTGGTGGACTACAATTCTGCTGCTGCTGATGGCCCACAGTGCCTCATGGATGCCCAGTTTTGAGCTGCTAGATCTGTTCTGAATCTATCCCATTTAGCACGGTGGTAGTGCCACACAACACGGTGGAGGGTGTCCTCAGTGTGAAGAGGGGACTTCGTCTCCACAAGGACTGTGCGGTCACTGCTACCAATACTGTCATGGACAGATGCATCCGCGACAGTTAGATTGGTGAGGACGAGGTCAAGTAGGTTTTTCCCCTCATACTGGTTTGCTCACCACCTGCCGCAGGCCCAGTCTGGCAGCTATGTCCTTCAGGACCCACCCAGTAGTGGTGCTGTGAAGGAATATACTATATAATCTTTTTAGAAAAATATACTATATAGCCTTTTTAGAAAAATACACTATCTTATGAAAGAATCCTGGCCTTGTTGAGATAAGACAGTGGTTGACCCTGAAGAGTACCTTATAAGGAACTCTACTGTATAAATTATTTTAAACATGACAAACTGGGTTTGGAAATTTAGAAACCTAACTATGAAATAGCTATGAAAGAATTCTGGCTATTGAAACAGGGCAAGTTGTTGACCCTGAATAAATAACCTTATTGAAACAGAAGAATGGGTGGCTCCGAGTAACTGGCCTTTTGGGAACAGAACAGTGGTCAACCCTGCATAAGTGATCTAAATTAAACCTCTTAAAGATGGCACATAAGATAAGGAACATCTGCCCTCGTAAAGATGACACATGAAATAAGGGACATCTGCCATCACACCTATATGGTTAAAAACTCCCAATAACTATTGCCGATGTAGCAGTAAGAATTGCAGGGGTCGGCAGAAAGATGAATGGTGATAATAAAATTGGATCAGCAGAAACCTTATAGGATACAACTGAAAAAGGGTATAAATATTGAAGTCTCAAATGAGATTTCAGACTCGCTTTAATCGGGCAAAGCGATTCTCAACTACAGAGGCGGCTCTGTGGTCTTCCACTCTTTGTACCTCAGGGATTGAAGGTAATTTGATATTGATAGATATCCTGTATAGAAAATTTTAAGAACTGTAATACTGTAGAGAAGTTAAGATTTAAAAGTAAGATTCTCTGTTAAAAGATCGTATTTTTTCTCTTTTTAGAACTGTTAACGTTGCGATTGACTGATTCACCAACTGTAAATTGCATGTTGGTTCTTTTAATAAATCTCTATATATTCTTAGAATTATCTCACATAAGTCTTCTGTATCAATAACTCGCGAACCCAATCTCTGTACACTCTTTGGTGGAGAGGTATATTTCTGAAGGAGATCTCCGGACCCTCATAATATCCGGGACGTTACAGTCTGGCTAAACTTATTAAAAGTGCTATCTGGAGGATGGTAACATTCTCAGGCTGCTCCTTTCCTTTAGGGAGAGATAGCCCGGACCTTTAGACCCAGTTAAGTGTCTTTAGGATTCAGCTACCTCAAACTTTAGTTGAAAGTGAACATCTGAGAAATACACCTGATCTGGGATAGCCCCAAAGGGGCTAGGACTAGTAAATATCCTTTCAGTGCTACAGAGCCACTCTTGGTGATGGACATTGAAGTCCCCGGCTCATAGTACATTCTCTGCCCTTGCTATCCTCAGTGCTTCTTCCAAGTGGTGTTCAACATTGAGGAGTACGGATTCATCAGCTGAGGGAGGGTGGGAGATGGTAATCAGCAGGAGGTTTCCTTGCCCATGCTTGACCTGAAGCCATGAGACTTTTTTTTTATTCATTGATGGGATGTGGGCGTAAGATGGTGGTGAGCCGCCTTCTTGAACCGCTGCAGTCTATATGGTGTAGGTACACCCACAATGCTGTTAGGAAGGGAGTTCCAGGATTTTGGCCCAGCGACAGTGAAGGAACGGCGATACAGGTCCAAGTCAGGATGGTGTGTGGCTTGGAGGGGAACTTGTAGGTGGTGATGTTCCCATGCGTCAGCTGCCCTTGTCCTTCTAAGTGGTAGTTCGGAGTCAACGGTGGGACAGGACATACCTGGGATGGTGATGTATGATTGACTAGTCTGTGGGACAGCTCTCTCAATTTCTCCAAATGTTAATGAGGAGGACTTTGCAGGGTCAACTAGGCTGTGTCTGCTTTTGTCATGTCCAAAGCCGGTTTTATTCTTCTTCTTGTTGTTTTCCGGAGCAGTTTGTTACAACTGAGTGGCTTGCTAGGCCATTTCAGAGGGCAGTTAAGAGTCAACCACATTGCTGTGGGTCTGGAGTCACATATAGGCCAGAGCAGTAAAATAATGTCCTAAACGACAGTAGTTTCATTCCAGATTTATTTAACTTAATTTAAGTTCCCCAGCTGGGATTTGAACTCGCATCTCCAGATCATTCGGTTGCTTTGCGCCTCCCGTTAGCGTCCTAAGAGGGCGCTAATGGGGCGCAAAGCAACTAGCACCTGGGCACGGCGATGTTTGCGCCACTTGCGAAATTAACTAGAGTTTTTGCAGTGGCGCAAGAGTCTACCGACCCAACCTCCTGCGTCTGCAGTTCGTGACGTCAGTCAAGCGTGCAACGCCCCAGACCGGATATTAAGTGGCACTCCTCTGCTTTCTGCCTGCTGCAAGCAACGACAGGGAGACGGGAACGTTTTCTAGTTGATGAGGGCCTGGGGGGTTGCTATTTAAAGGTGCCCTCTTGCCTTTTTTTGTGGTAGACATTTTTGCACCACTCATTCTGACAGAGAGAGAGATTCTGAGAGAGAGAGACTTCTGCATTGTGTCAATGCTGTGAAGTAGTTTTGGTTACTGAGCATCACTTTGCAGGTTCTTTTGGATTTGACCTTCATTACTTTGATTGTCAAGAGTCTATGGGGTCTGCACTGATTCGGGGCGTCGTCCTGTGCCTGCAGAATCAGAGTGGCAATCATGGCTAGAAGAAGGAGGGCCAACAGGCCTCTGCACAGGAGACCTTATCCTCCCAGGGTATTCTGGGAACAATTCTTCGACATTCATTTGTCTGAGGAGCAGTGTTTGCGCAGGCTGCGCTTCAGCAAGGAGGTGGTCACTGAGCTCTGCCACCTGCTGCAGCCACATCTGCAGCCTCAACTGAGGACCAGGACGTCTGTCATTGGCAGTGAAGGTCACAGTGGCTCTGAATTTTTATGCCACCGGCTCCTTTCAAGCAGCTACTGGGGACATTGCCAATATCTCCCAGTTTGCGGTCCATTGCTGTATCCGACAGGTCACAAATGCCCTCTATAAAAAGAGACACCAGTACATCGCTTTCCCGATGACCCGGGCCAAACAGCATGAACGCGCATTGGACTTTGCGAGGATAGTGGGTGACATGAATCAACTGAGCGGCCTGCGGGTGGCGCTGTCCAGGGAGAGTATAAATACTCGGGCACGGGCCTAGCTTGCACAGGACATTCTTAACAGGAACTAGTGAAGGACACAACTAGACCTCATGTTGTAAAACAGTTGATTAAAGCTTTGTTTAACGCTTAGACCAAGTGCCTAGTAGTTTTCTTACATCAGCGGGCTTCCCCATGGTGCAGGGCGCCATTGACTGCACGCGTGTGGCATTGTGTGCACCGCATGAGAATGCAGAGGTTTTCTGAAACCGCAAGGGGTTCCACTCCTTAAATGTCCAGTTGGTCTGTGACCACAGACAGCTGATACTCGCTGTCAATGCCCGCTATCCTGGCAGCAGCCACAATGCTTTCATCCTGCGCCAGACTGGTGTGCCAGACCTTTTCCAGGCACTGCATCAGCCAAGTGGTTGGCTCCTCGGGGACAAGGGTTATCCACTCTGCATCTGGTTGATGACACCGTTCCATAACCCCGCTCCATAACCCCAACACCCCTGCTGAGCTGCGTTACATTGAGAGCCAGCTTGCCACCAGGAACATCGTTGAACAGACGATCGGCGTGCTCAAGCAACGGTTCCGCTGTCTGGACCACTCAGGAGGAGCCCTGCAGTACTCGCCTAGCGAGTCTCCCTCTTCATAGTTGTGTGCTGCATTCTTCATAACCTGGTAATCCTCAGGACCCAGCCAATGCCACCAGGCCTTGGTGTACCACCGGAGGAGGAGGAAGAGGAGGAGGATGATCAGCATCAGCACCAAGGCGGGAGGGAGGCCCACAATGTCGAAACTGCAAGGGCCGTCAGTCAACGACTGATAACAAGCCGCTTCTAGGCCCCTGCTGAGGAAATGGCTTCTGGCATGGAGAACAACATGATGGAAAGCAACCCGCAACTCCAAAGCCGGTCAAGGCAGCAATGATTCCAAAGGCCAAACATGTACATTTTGAATACAAAAACTTTTTTATTTTACAAACTCCGTGTGTGTCATTTCTTCATGACACACTAATAGAAACAAACACAAAAAATCATTAATTAACATAACTGGTTCTCACAAGCTGGAGATAATGGCCAAAACACTAAACAAAAGTTTTAACATGAACTTCGGCCTTTAATAAAAACATTCCCAACATTTCTTGAGACCTCACTTTTTGCCCTTCGAGGGTGATCTCCTTCCCTTGCGCACTTCCCCCCCCTTCCCACCCTACTGCTCCTCTGTAATGGGGTCCCAGTGACTGCAGCAAGGCTGGTGGAAGGCTGCTGAATGTCAGAACCTGAGACTACAGATGCCCTTGAAGGATGGCCTTGACCAGCTCTGGGCCTGGAGGGCCCGGCTGAAGACTGCACCAACTCTGCATGGGCGGCAGCAGTCTGGGCTACAGGCGGTGGTAAGTGCAATGGGGAAATGACAGTGGTGGTAGCAGGAATGCTGTCCTCTTGAGAGAGGATAGCACCTCCCTGCTCGACCGACACACTGGCACGCCCACAGGGCAGCACCTCGGCATCCGGAGCAATCTGCTGGAGCACAGATTGCTGGCCTGCTGCGGCGCGGTGAGACGCCCGGGGAAATGTGTCTGAACCAGCGACGATGGCAGCAGTCAGTGCTTGCGTGGCCTCAATTCGAGACTGCATGAGACCAGTCTGAGATTGGATCACGGCAGCCAGTGACTGAATTGCAACACTAAGCATTTGCGTGGCATCCGCCTGTGCTACAGCGTCAAAGGCTGGTGTTGTGAGGGACAAGTGGAATGAGAGGAGAGAAAGCTGATACCTTACCATTGCTGTCCCGAACAGGGTCGACCTCTCCAGGGGCGACCGGACCGATCACCTGGCTTGCCATAATCCTGTGGACGCGCGCCTCAAGATCGCTGAGGGGTTGCAACTAAGGCGGCCCTCCACCCGTCTGTTGCTGCTGTCCCCTGTTATGAGATAGCTTGGCCTGCAAGAAAAAGGACGGCGCCTGAGTAAATATACAGCCATGGTCTTGCCTGATGTGCCTCTCATAGTTGAATAGCTCTTACTCTAGGCAGCCATGCTCTTGCCTGATGTGCCTCCCATAGTTGAATAGCCCTTACTGTATGCAAGGTGTGAAATGTGTATGTGTGTTTTATGAGAGGGCCATAGGTGTTGGATGAGTGTTGGGCATTGGGGTTTTAAGACCTTCTGGCCATAGAGTGAGGTTGAGATGGAGGGAAGGAGAGGTATTGAAAAAAAGCCACTCACCCTGACGACCCGAGTGAGGTCATTGAACTTTTTTCTACATTGAGTATGGGTCCTGGGCATCATGCTCCTGGAGGAGACGTGCTGAGCCACCTCCCTCCATACACTTCTGTAGTTGCGCGGCAAAGGCCTGCTGCCACTCTCAGGGTAGAGTATAGATCTTCTGCGCTCCACCGTGCTAACCAGAGCCTCCAAGGCCCCGCTCGCTGAAGCGCTGAGCTCGTTCTCTCACCCTCTCCATAATCCTTGGCTAGAAAATTTAGGCACTGGTCTCTCCAGGCGGAGATTCAAGGCTCCAATGAGCAGGGTGTGGCTGGAGAGCAAGACCGACCCTCCCCTTTAAGAACTGGCCGGCGCCAGTGTGTCTGTGTTCCATCGCTAACTGACACCACCTGCGCTGCACCCGCGCTCTGAGTTAGTGCCTCGCTCCTCGGCCTTTGCGCCTTAAGACAGGTGTGCAGCACCTGATTTAGTGCTCCAAATACCTCCAGGGGCGATAAATGCCAAGTTTGCAGTCGGAGGAGATAATTAGCAGCAGGCACTAAACTTTGTGCCCGGCGCTAAACTTTGCGCCCGGCCGATAATTGCGCCCCAAACAGGGCGATACCAAATTTCTCCCCCATAGAGTCATAGGGGGAAAATTGGGTTGCTTTGTGCCTCTAGGGCGCTAACGGGGCGCAAAGCAACTAGCGCCCGGGTGCGGCGCCGCCCACGCTTCCCGCAAAATTCAGCGGGAGGTTAGCGGCGGTGCTAACCGGTAGCGCCCTGCTGCACTGCGCCGCCGGCGATGACATCATTGCCGTGCGCAGCGCCCCGCTCGTGCCCTGGCCGTGATCTTCGGGAGCGCCCCCTGACTTACCGCTGGATGCTATGTCCGACAGGGTCAGGGGGGCCTACCTGTGGCCGGGGAGGCGTTACTTAAAGGCGAGGTGTGGGGCGGCCATTTTTGTTGCTGGCCACCTGCCAGTACCTGCCTGCGCTCCCGTCCCCGGCCTCCTGAACGCCCCCCCCGCCCCCCCCCCGCGGTGTGCCTGCTGCGTTCCAAGAGCCTGGCATTTCTCTTGAGTGCCGGGCTCACTTGCCGGCACTCCCGATCCCCAGGGACCCAGCTGGGCCCCGGGTCGCGCTGCGCAAGGTCTCTCCTCTTTAAGAAGGGGAGGAAGGCCTGCAACACCACAGCGCGACGTGCCGCAGCGTGTGGTGCTTCGACACGTAGCACCGCGATATTGGCTCACAGCGCCCCAAGAGGGATGCGGGGTACTTCCAGTAACGCCCCGCTTCCCTTTTGGGGCGCAACCACTCAATTTCCGGCGCGGAGGTGCTAATTTTTCCGGGGCGCTACTCAATTTTTAGCCCATAGAGTCATAACGGCACAGAAGGAGGCCATTCGGCCCATCGAGCCTGTGCTGGCACTCTGCAGCGCATCGAGTCAGTCCCATTCCCCTGCTCTATCCCTGTAGCCCTGCAAGTTTATTTCTCTCAAGTGCCTTTCCAGTCTCCCCTTGAAAACATTGTGTATGTCTGCTTCCACCACTTCCGTTGGCAGCGAGTTCCAGGTCCTCACCTCTCGCTGCATAAAAAAGTTTTTCCTCACATCCCCCCTGTATCTCTTGCCCAAAACCTTAAATCTGTTTCCCCTAGTCCTTGCACCATCAACTAGTGGGAACAGCCTTTCCCCGTCTAGCCTATCCAAACCCATCAAAATCTTGTATACCTCTATCAAATCACTCCTCAACCTCCTTTGCTCTAATGAAAACAATTCCAGCTTCTTCAACCTGTCCTTGTAGCTAAGATCCCCCATCCCAGGAAACATTCTGGTAAATCTCCTCTGCACCCTCTCAAGGGCCTTCACATCCTTCCTAGAGTGTGGTGACCAGAACTGAACGCAATACTCCAGTTGTGGCCTAACCAGTGCTTTATAAAGATTCAGCATAACTTCTCTACTTTTGTACTCAATACCTCTAATAATGAAACCCAAGATCCATATGCTTTGCTAACCACTCTCAATATGTCCTCCCACCTTCAGGGACCCATGCATATTAACTCCCAGGTCCCTCTGTCCTGCACACTCTTTAAAACTGTGCCATTAAGTGTATATTGCTTCTCCCTATTCTTCTCCCAAAATGCATCACCTCACACTTCTCTGTATTAAATTCCATCTGCCACTTGTCTTCCCATTCTGCTGGCCATTCTATGTCCTGTTGCAGTCTATTGGTATCATCCTCACTGCTTGCCACAGACCCAAGTTTGGTGTCATCGGCAAATTTAGAAATTCTACTTTTTATTCTAATATCCAGGTCATTTATATATATCAAAAAAAGCAGTGGTCCCAGCACTGACCTTTGGGGAACACCACTGTCTACCATACTCCAGTCTGAAAAACAGCCATTTACCACAACTCGCTGTTTTCTGTCCTTAAGCCAATTCCTTATCCAAGCTGCCACTGACCCACCTATTCCATGAGCCTCAATTTTGTTAACCAGTATTCTATGTGGTACTTTGTCAAACACCTTCCGAAAATCCATGTAGACAACATCCATTGCATTCTCTTCATCGATCCTCCCTGTTACTTCACCAAAAAATTGAATTAGACCAGTCAAACATGAACTGCCTTTTACAAATCCGTGTTGGCTCTTCTTAATTAGCTTAAACCTCTCCAAGTGCCTGTTGTCTTGTTTTGCACACTTTGTACAAAACTAATAAATTGCAGGACAACGGAGTATTACAGTTTAACTCTTTATTTAAGCAATAGGTCTGTGAACTTACTCATACAGCACAGTGGGGAAAAGATGGAGTTAAGACCCCTAGCCTGGGTCTTCTAAACAATAGTAGTCCTTACAGATGCCTGCAGGCCAATGACAACTCAGCATGTGATCACGTGAATATAATAGGTATTCCTTACAGATGCCTGCGGGCCAATGATAATTCAATATGCAAATGTTACATCCCCTTTTAAAAGAAAAATGTTATGCATTACTTTTAAACCTTCCACATAATGTTCTCGGTAGCATAAACATATAAGTAAACTCAGCATTTAACTAGTGCTGAAAACATCTCAACATTTCAATAACGATGTACAGTTTTTTTTAGGGCAGCAATCCGCCTACACCCTTTGACAGTTCACAAGTCAAGGATAACTCTAGGCTTGACCTCTCGTCCCGACCTTGTGTGGTATGGAACTGAGCATGCTCCTGAATCGGTCAACAAATCAGGTTCAGGTTTAGGTTCAGGCAAGTATGATGTGTTTTGTGTATTGCTCTGCTCATCACACTCTGTTGAACTGATCCTCTCATCGGAATGACGGTGTTGTTTCTTGGTGTTCAGGAGGTGCCTGCGATTGCAGCGGTACACCTGTCCTTCTGGGGTGCGGACATGATACGATCGCTCAGTGTTAGCTGGCTGGATGACGACTGCTGGCTTCCAGTAGTCATGCTCCTGGATTCTGACGGATTCTCCATTGTGCAGTGGCGGCAGTAGCCTAGCTGACCTGTCATAGTATCTCTTTTGGTGTTGCTGTCTCTGTACATGTTTTGCATGCACTTGCTTGCCACTGACGACCTCTGGCTGCAGCTGCTGTTTGGTGCTTGGAAGGATTGAGTGAAGTCTGCGGCTCATCAACAGCTGTGCTGGTGACTTGAAGTTGTCAACCGGAGTGTTGCGGTACTCGAGGAGACTGATGTAGGGGTCTCTTTTGTCCGCTTTGGCTTTGTCCATGAGTGTTTTTGCAATCTGGACAGTTTTTTCAGCAAAGCCATTACTTTGAGGGTAATGTGGGCTTGATGTGACATGTGTGAAATCCCATGCCTTGGCAAACGACTTGAACTCTTTTGATTTGTATTGGGGGCCATTGCCTGAGACTAAAGTCTCTACAATGCCATGCCTGGCAAAGGCTGCCTTTAGCTTGTGGATCACAGCTGCAGATGTGGTGCTGTGAAGCTTGTCCAGTTCAAAAAATCTGCTGTAGTAATCAACAGTCACTATGTAGTCCTCGTTGTTCCATGTGAACAGATCCGTTGCCGCGACCTGCCAGGGCCTGTCTGGGATACGGTGAGGTATCATGGGCTCTTTGACATTTGATGGGCGGTGTTCTAGACAAATGGAACATTTTCCGACAATGTCCTCAATGTGTTTGCACATTCCGGGCCAAAACATAATGTCACGTGCTCTTTGTTTGCATTTTTCCATGCTCATATGTCCAGCATGAATTTTTGTCAACATCTCTTCTCTGAGACTGGTAGGAATAATGATTTTCTCCCCTTTGAAGACGATTCTGTTGATTTGTGACAGTTCGTCTCTGTGGTTCCAGAATTCAGATATGCTCTGAGGGCATTTCCTCCTTTCCTCAGGCCATTCTTCATGTATGACTTTGCTCAGCAGTGTGAGTTGTGCATCTTTCTCTGTTCCTGCTCGGATCTCCTTCAGTTTTGAGTCACTCACAGCTAAGCTGTTGTACACCATGTGCACCTGCACATCCATGCCTTCACTGAGGCTGCTGTCCTGGTAGCCAAGAGACTTTCTGGAGAGCGTGTCTGCGACAGGAATGTCTTTGCCTGGACGGTGAATGATTGTGAAGTCGTACTTCTGTAGCTGAAGGATCATTCTCAGTAGCCTTGGTGGGGCTGCGGCTAGTGGTTTCCTCATGATTGACTCGAGGGGCTTGTGGTCAGATTCCACAATGACTTGTCGGCCATAGACGTACTGGTGGAAACGCTTACATCCAAACAGAATTGCATATAGCTCTTTCTCGATTTGAGCATAGTTGATTTCACTGTCTGAGAGAGATCTGGAAGCGTAGCCAATGGGCTTTCCTTCTCGCAGTAATACTGCACCTATTCCATACTTTGACGCGTCCACTTGTAGTGTGAGCTCTTTGTTGGGGTCGAAGTCGGCAAGAACTGGTCCTGGTTCTCTGGTGATTAGGTCTTTCATTTTCTGAAATGCTGTGTCATGTTGTTTGTCCCACAGGAACTCATTGGATTGTTTGAGCAACTGATGCATGGGTGCGTTGATTTCGGAGAGGCTCGGGGCAAACTTGGCTAAGTAGTTAACCATGCCTAGTACTGTCTCTAGCTCTGCGCGGTTCTTCGGCGGCTCCATCTTCTTGATGGCGGAGATTTTCTCTGGATCCGGCTTAATGCCATCAGTTGAGAGGCGATGCCCGAAATAACTGATCTCGGTGGATCCGATTATGCTTTTCTCGGGGTTGAGCCGGATACCTTTCTCCCGTGATCTTTGTAGCATCGCACGGAGGTTCCTGTCATGTTCCTCTCTATTCCTGCCATAGATGAGGATGTCGTCTACGATTGTGACTACTCCGTCGAGGCCTTCATAGGTTTCGTCGATCTTCCGCTGGAATTCATCCTGAGCTGAGATAAGACCAAATGGTAAACGCAGAAATCGGTAGCGTCCAAATGGTGTGTTGAACGTTGTTAGCTTAGATGACTCTTCCGTGAGCTTGATAGTCCAGTATCCTGATCGTGCGTCCATTACACTGAAGTAACGTGCTCCCACTAGCTTGGGTGTGATGTCATCTAGCGTTGGTAGAGGGTAGTGAGGGCGTTTGATAGCCTTGTTCAACTTTCTGGGGTCGAGACAGACTCTAAGCTTGCCTGTACGTGGTTTCTCAACCACTACTAACGCGTTGACCCACTCTGTCGGTTCTGTTTCCCGGACGATGATTTCTGTATTCTCCATGCTCTGCAGCTCCTCCTTCAGGCGATTACGTAGAGCAAGGGGTATCCTTCTTGGTGGGCAAACCACAGGGGTTGCTGCTGGGTCAAGGTGAATAGTGCATTCACCTGGGAATAGTCCGATTCCTTTGAAAACGTCAGCAAACTCCTCCATGACTGCCTGCTTCTCAACTGGTGCTGTCAATGATAGCACTAGCTTGACGAGGTCCATGTCTAAACATGCCTTTAGACCTAGCACTGGAGGTGCTAGAGTGTCAACAATGTAAAAGTCCAACATCATGTCGCTTTCTTTGTACTTGCATTTCATCACGCATGTGCCTTTTACAATGAGCTGCTCACCCCCATAGCTGGTCAGTCTGCGTGAGGTGGGCTGTAGCTCACACCCATCCTTCAAGCTGTGATACTCACTCAGAGGAATTACATTAACCTGAGCTCCAGTGTCCAGTTTAAACTTAAGCTCTGTGCCCTGTTTTCCTATCTCAATATCGGCAAAGGCTTGTTCAGTCTCTGAAATCTGTTTTTTGTGTGAGACGGAATCAATAAACAGTTCCTCTGCATTTGGCTCTCTATCTGGCATTTGGCTGTCACTCACTGTGTGTACTGCTTTTCAGAAAACAGTCCTGCAAACTTTAGCAAAGTGGTTCCATTTCCCACATTTAGCACATTGCCTTCCTTTGGCAGGGCATTGCTCCTTTTCTCCGTGCATCTTGTTTCCACAATATCCACAGTTTTTGAAGCGTTTTATGTCTGTGTCGCTCATTTTTAGAACTCTCTCTCTTTCTGTTCTGAAACACGCTGTCTAGGCGGTGTTCTTTGGTGTGTGTCTATTAACTGCGTGCACTGTCTGTTCACGTGAGCTGTTCGTGGCGCCGGTTATGGTATTCAACTGTGCTTGGGCTATCTCGTGCGATCTAGCTATGTCCATAGCTTTGTCCAGCGTTAGCCCGGACCCAACATTCAAAAATTTCTCTCTCACTTTAGCTGAATGTATTCCAAACACGATGCGGTCTCTGACCATCTCATCTTTATCTGAATATTCACAGTCTTTTACCAGCAGTTTTAACTCAGTCACGAACTGTTCAAACGACTCACTAGCTCCTTGTACTTTCTCCTGAAACTTGTACCTAGCGAATATCGTATTTGTCTTGGGCATCACATATGCTTCAAAACGGTCAAAATAACTTTTCAGTACCTTTGCTTCATCCGCGGTGAGAGACCATGTGTTAAAAATGTCTCTCCCTTTTTCTCCGATCCACAGGAGTAGGTAGCTGCATCTTTCTTCCTCCGCTTTGCTTTTCAACGGACCCGAGAACATTAACTCCACGTGTTGCTTGAACTTGCGCCATTCTCCAAATAAATTCAAGGATTCCCAATTCATTCGAGGCAAGGGAGCTCCAACGATGTCCATTTCAAATCCCTGTTCTGACACCATGTCTTGTTTTGCACACTTTGTACAAAACTAATAAATTGCAGGACAACGGAGTATTACAGTTTAACTCTTTATTTAAGCAATAGGTCTGTGAACTTACTCATGCAGCACAGTGGGGAAAAGATGGAGTTAGGACCCCTAGCCTGGGTCTTCTAAACAATAGTAGTCCTTACAGATGCCTGCAGGCCAATGACAACTCAACATGTGAACATAATAGGTATTCCTTACAGATGCCTGCGGGCCAATGATAATTCAATATGCAAATGTTACACCCGTTAATTTTTTCCTTGATTATTGTTTCAAAAACTTTACCCACTGACGTAAGAAAACTACTAGGCACTTGGTCTAAGCGTTAAACAAAGCTTTAATCAACTGTTTTACAACATGGAGGTCTAGTTGTGTCCTTCACTAGTTCCTGTTAAGAATGTCCTGCGCAAGCTGGGCCCGTGCCCGAGTATTTATACTCTCCCTGGACAGCGCCACACGCAGGCCGCTCAGTTGATTCATGTCACCTACCACTGATGTTAAACTCACCAGCCTGTAGTTACTAGGATTGTCCTTACACCCTTTCTTACACAATGGTGTCACATTTGCCACTTTCCAATCCTCAGGCACCACCCCCGCATCTAGGGAAGATTGGAAAATTATGGCAAGCCCTTCCGCTATCCCCTCTCCCAATTTCCTTAGTAATCTGGGATGCAAGCCATCTGGACCAGGCGACTTATCCACTCTAAGCAGTCCCAGCCTTTCTAGTATATCCTGGCTATCAATTTTCACCCCTTCCATTGCTTCTACCTTTTCCACTTCTACTGATATTTTGTCAGCATCCACCTCCTTAGTAAACACCGATACAAAGTACTCATTGAGTATTCTAGCCTTGCCCTGTGCCTCTAAGCATATAACATCGTCTTTGTCGGTAATAGGCCCCACCCTGCCTCTTACTACCCGCTTACTGTTTACATGCCGGTAGAAGATTTTTGGGTTCCCTTTTATGTTAACTGCCATTCTACTCTCATATTCTCTCTTTGCAAATCTTCTTTTCATCTTCACTTCCCCTCTCAACTTACTGTATTTGGTCTGGTTCTCCCTTGAAGAATTCACCTGACATGCATCACACACCCTCTTTTTTTGTTTCATCATCTTCTCTATCTCCCTCGTCATCCAAGTAGCCCTTGCTTTGGTTCCCTTACCCTTCCCTCTTGTTGGCCCATTGATCTTTATCCTTTTGCATCCCATTGAAGTTAGCTCTATTCCAGTTTAGAAGTTTGACTTTAGATTTTTCCTTGCTCCTCTCCATTGCTAATCTAAATCTTATGATACGATGATCACTTGTACCCAAGTGTTCTCCCACAGACACTTGGTCGACCTGGCCCACCTCATTCCCCAGCACCAGATCCAGCAATGCTTCCTTACTAGTTGGGCCAAGAACATACTGGTCAAGGAAATTCTGAACACATTTCAGAAATTCCTCCCCTTCCTTTCCCTTTACCCTAGCATTATCCCAGTCGATATTTGGGTAATTAAAGTCCCCCAATATCACCACGCTATAGCTCTTGCATATCTCTGCGATTTCCCTGCAGATTTGCTCCTCTACCTCCCTCTCACTATTTGGAGGCCTATAGAATACCCCCAATAGCGTAATCATACCCTCTTTGCTGCTCAACTCTAACCAAATGGATTCTGTCCTTGTCCCCTCAAGAACATCCTCCCTTTACAACACTACAATGTCTTCCTTAATCAGCATGGCCACCCCACCTCCCTTTTTTCCTTCCCTATCTTTTCTGATCACCTTGTACCCTTGAATATTAAGTGCCCAGTCCTCACCATTTTTAAGCCATGTTTCCGTTATTGCCATAACTTCATATTGCCACACGGCCAGTTGTGCTTGTAGCTCACCAACCTTATTCACCACACTTTGTGCATTTACGTACGTGCATTCTAAACCCTTTTTTGAATTTTTCGTAGTCTTTCTTAGTCTGCTCCTATCTAATATGGTACTATTCCGCCTCTAGTACTATGCAACACACTCACTCTTTCATGCACCGTATTGCTTTTTTCTACTCCTATATGCTGGTGCCCACCCCCCTGCCAAGCTAGTTTAAACCCTCCCCAACAGCACTAGCAAACCTCCCCGCGAGAATATTGGTCCCGGCTCTGTTGAGGTGTAACCCGTCCGGCTTGTACAGGTCCCACCTTCCCCAGAAACGGTCCCAGTGCCTCAGGAATCTAAAGCCCTCCATCCTGCACCATTTCTCTAGCCACACATTCATCTGTTCTATCCTCCTATTCCTGTATTCACTAGCACGTGACATCGGGAGTAATCCGGAGATTACTACCTTTGAGGTCCTGCTTTTTAATCTCTCTCCTAACTCCCTAAACTCTGCCTGCAGGACCTCATCCCTCTTTCTGCCTATGTCGTTGGTACCGATATGGACAACGACCTCTGGCTGTTCACCCTCCCCCCCTCAGAGTGTCCTGCAGCCACTCAGTGACATCCTTGGCCCAGGCACGAGGGAGGCAACATACCATCCTGGTGTCACGTCTATGGCCACAGAAACGCCTGTCTGCTCCCCTAACTATTGAATCCCCTACCACTATTGCTCTGGGATTAGAATAGACAGGGCTTGATGGCCGGCGCGGACACGATGGGCCGAAGGGCCTCTTTCTGTGCTGTATAACTCTATGACTCTTCCACTCTTTTTCCTCCCCCCGCCCCCTGTGCAGCTGCGCCACCAGTGGTGCCTTGGACTTGTCTCTGGCTGCACTCCCCAGCAGACCCATCGCCCCCACCAGTACTCAGGACAGAATACTGGTTAGAGAGCGAGATACACTCTGGGGACTCCTGCACTACCTGCCTGGTCCTCCTCTTCTGTCTGGCGGTCACCCATTCCCTCTCTGCCTGCATACTCTTAAGCTGCAGGGTGACCACCTCCAGAAATGTGCTATCCACGTAACTCTCAGCCTCGCGGATGCACCGCAGTGACTCCAGCCGTTGCTCAGGTTCTGAAACACGGATCTCGAGCTGCCATAGCTGGTGACACTTCCTGCACATGTGGTTGTCCAGGTTACGCGAAGCATCCAGGACATCCCACATGGCACAGAACATGCACTCCACAAGACTGTGCTGCCCTGCCATGCCTCTATTTAATAAACTAAGAACTAACTAAGCAGAAATAAACTTAAAACTTAAAAAATAACACTCACCAGCTACTCACCAATCAGCTCCTTCCCTTGTGCCGACGTCACTTTTTCTACTCTGATGTCACTCTTTCAGATTCTGCCTCTGTTGAGCCGCTGCTTCTTTCGCTCTGCTCCCACTCTGGTCTTGCCCAGGTCTGCTGCCTCCACTTCCTCTCGTGCTCTTTACAGCACCGCTGCTCCCGCTCCTCTCGCGCTCTTTACAGCACCGCTGCTCCCGCTCCTCTCGCGCTCTTTACAGCGCCGCTGCTCCCGCTCGACTCCTCACGCTGCTCCTCTCGTGCTCTTTACAGCGCCGCTGCTCCCGCTCAACTCCTCTCGCGCTCTTTACAGCACTGCTGCTCCCGCTCCTCTCGCGCTCTTTACAGCACCGCTGCTCCCGCTCGACTCCTCACGCTGCTCCTCTTGCGCTCTTTACAGCACTGCTGCTCCCGCTCCTCTCGCGCTCTTTACAGCACCGCTGCTCCCGCTCGACTCCTCACGCTGCTCCTCTCGCGCTCTTTACAGCACCGCTGCTCCCGCTCGACTCCTCACGCTGCTCCTCTCACGCTCTTTACAGCGCCGCTGCTCCCGCTCCTCTCGCGCTCTTTACAGCACCGCTGCTCCCGCTCGACTCCTCATGCTGCTCCTCTCGTGCTCTTTACAGCGCCGCTGCTCCCGCTCGACTCCTCTCGCGCTCTTTACAGCACTGCTGCTCCCGCTCCTCTCGCGCTCTTTACAGCACCGCTGCTCCCGCTCGACTCCTCACGCTGCTCCTCTCGTGCTCTTTACAGCGCCGCTGCTCCCGCTCCTCTCGCGCTCTTTACAGCACCGCTGCTCCCGCTCGACTCCTCACGCTGCTCCTCTCGCGCTCTTTACAGCGCTGCTGCTCCCGCTCCTCTCGCGCTCTTTACAGCGCCGTTGCTCCCGCTCTTCTCGCCGCTGCTCCCGCTCTTTACAGCGCCGTTGCTCCCGCTCTTCTCGCCGCTGCTCCCGCTCTTTACAGCGCTGTTGCTCCCGCTCTTCTCGCCGCTCCGCTCACGCTCATTACAAATCTAATAACTTCCTCAGAAATTCAACCAGGTTGGTGAGACATGACCTTCTTTTGCAGAAGCCATGTTGAGAGTCTCTAATGTTGAGGTGGTCATACTGTTTATCTGTAATGATGCCTTCTAACAACATGCCTATAAGCAAAGTCAAGTTAACTGGCCTGTAATTTACCAGTCTGACTTGTTGCCATTTTTATATATTGGCACCACAAAGGCTTCTGTCCAGTCCATGGGAACAATCTCAGACCCCAACAAGCTGTTAAATACAAAAGCAAAATACTGCGGATGCTGGAAATATATGATCAAGGTATTCAATTTTTCTTCCGTGTTGGTAATGTCGCTGCCTAGTAGGACTGCCCAGTCAAACTAGTTCAAGTCATTTTTCGCCTTTGCCAATCTAGCCCTCTTGAAATCAGAAGCTTTGCTTTGGCTGATCAAGTTGAATCTAATAATAGTGTAGTCACAGTTGCCTATATGTTCCCTCTACATGGAGGTGTGATACTGTAGGAGTGCTTGAACTCCTAACGAAAGTACTGAGACTGAAACTAGCAGTTAACCAAACGTGGTTTAATGCACTAATAAAAATTACAAACAAAAACGCAGGAGAAACTCTATACAGGTCTGTACACCAACTGGTTCCACGAGGACTGAGGGGGAACGCCTCTCCCCTCTGACGTCATGACGTCATCACGTTTCCCGCCGTTGGGAACATCACGTGACCTGCGTGATGACGTCATCGCGCTGGATCGCCATTTTACCGAACCCGCGCTGTTTATACAGAGCAAACACTTAAAGGTAACAAACCCCTGTTAAAGGCTTTGCCACATACGCCCCCCCAGAATTGTCTTTAATAAGGAAAGTCAATCGCAGAGGAGGTTGGACAAGCCTGTTTGAACGACTCCTAAATTCCCGGAATTGCCGATCACCATCGTGGCCGCGGGGCACGCCCCGGAGTCGGTGTTCTTGATGCGCAGTTGCTTGTTCGGTGTTTTGGGCACGAAACTGCAAGGTGGACAGCAGCTTCTGGCCTTCACGCCAAACCGAGCGTGGTAATAACAGAAACCGGTTGTTGGAGGCGTCGAGGCAGGGCCCTTTGGGGCGGGGCGTCTCGCGACGGCGCAGTGTTGTTGTCGGACCGCGTATATTTTATCCGCCTCTTCGGCGAGCGCTATGCAATCCCCGGCGTCCGATCTGGCGAGGGCCGCCTGCACCTGTTCGGGCAGTTGACTGAGGAACAGTTCGCGGAACAGGAAACATTGCGGTTCAGACCCCAGGTGTGTGAGCATCTGGCTCATCAACTCCGAATGTTTGGAGTCTCCTAACCCGGGCAGCGTGAGTAGGCAGCGTGCGTGCTCTGCCTTCGTAAGGCCGAATACTTGCATTAGCCATGCCTTAACGGCGACATACTTGTCGGTGGCCAGGGGGTTCTCCAGTAGGCTGATGATCCTCGACGCCGTCGAGCTGTCGAGTGCGGAGACCACGTAAAGATAACGGGTCTGATCCTGCACGACATTGCGGAGCTCGAACTGCGCCTCCGCTTGTACGAACCAGGAGGCCGCCTGTTGTTCCCAAAATTGGGGGAGCTTCAAAGCCACTGCGTTGGCTTCCATCATGGCCCTGCGTTCCGTTTCCGCCGCGAAGAACGTCCACGAGGATTGGGGTCACCAATGTAGGAGTGCTTGAACTCCTAACGAAAGTACTGAGACTGAAACTAGCAATTAACCAAACGTGGTTTAATGCACTAGTAAAAGTCACAAACAAAAACGCAGGAGAAACTCTATACAGGTCTGTACACCAACTGGTTCCACAAGGACTGAGGGGGAACGCCTCTCCCCTCTGACGTCATCACGTTTCCCGCCGTTGGGAACGTCACGTGACCTGCGTGATGACGTCATCGCGCTGGATCGCCATTTTACCGAACCCGCGCTGTTTATTCAGAGCAAACACTTAAAGGTAACAAGCCCCTGTTAAAGGCAATTATATACATTACTGCAAGAGTCTCTTGGTGGCTTTGCCACAATACTGCATTTCGATCACTACTAAAAGATGAAATTTTGCAGCCAAATTCATGAAAATTACTTAAGATTATCAAATGTCATGTAAGCTTTAAGGAGCACTGTGCTACATTTTCCTCCACTGGCTAATAACATAAATAGTGAGCACAAAGCAAAGAACGGCATGGATAATATGGCAGGTGCAGGCTCGGCATAGAGACCTGAGGCCTCTGGATAGAGCAAAGTCTATAGGCACCGACAGCATCCCAGCTGTCATGCTGAAGACTTGTACCAAGCTGTTCCAGTACAGCTACAACACTGGCATCTACTCGACAATGTGGAAAATTGCTCAGGTATGTTGTGTCCACAAAAAGCAGGAAAAATCCAATTTGGCCAATTACCGCCCCAAAGTGATGGAAGGTGTCATCGACAGTGCTATCAAGCAGCACTTGCTCACCAATAACCTGCTCACCAATGCTCAGTTTGTGTTGCGCCAGGGCCAGTCGGCTCCAGACCTCATTACAGCCTTGGTCCAAACATGGGCAAAAGAGCTGAATTCCAGAGGTGAGGTAAGAATGACTGCCCTTGACATCAAAGCAGCATTTGACCGAGTGTGGCATCAAGGAGCCCTAGTAAAATTGAAATCAATGGGAATCGGGGGGAAAACTCTGCACTGGCTGGTGTCATACCTAACACAAAGGAAGATGTTTGTCGTTGTTGGAGGCCAATTATCTCAGCCCCAGGACATCGTTGCAGGAATTCCTCAGGGCAGTGTCCTAGGCCCAACCATCTTCAGCTGCTTCATTGCTGATGATTGCACAGTGTTCACTTCCATTTGCAACTCCTCAGATAATGAAGCAGTCGTGCCCACATGCAGCAAGACCTGGACGATATTCAGGCTTGGGTGGATAAGTGGCAAGTAACATTTGCGCCACACAAGTGCCAGGCAATGACTATCTCCAACAGGAGAGCGTCTAACCACTACTCCTTGACATTCAACAGCATTACCATCGCCGATTCCCACACTATCAACATCCTGGGGTTCACCGTTGATCAGAAACTTAACTGGACCAGCCACATAAATACTGTGGCTACAAGAGCTGGTCAGCAGCTGGGTATTCTGCGGCGCGTGTCTCACCTCCTGACTCCCCAAAGCCTTTCCACCACCTACAAGGCACATGTCAGGAGTGTGATGGAATACTCTCCACTTGCCTGGATGAGTGCAGCTCCACCAACACTCAAGAAGCTCGACACCATCCAGGACAAAGCAGCATGTTTGATTGGCACCCCATCCACCACCTTAAAAATTCACTCCCTCCACCACCAGCGCACTGTGACTGCAATGTGTACCATCTACAAGATGCATTGCAGCAACTCGCCAAGGCTTCTTCGACAGCACTTCCCAAACCCATGACCTCTATCACCTAGAAGGACAAGGGCAGCAGCCGCATGGGAACACCACCACTTCAAGTTCCCCTCCAAGTCACACACCAACCTGACTTGGAAATATATCGCCGCTCCTTCATTGTCGCAGGGTCAAAATCCGGGAACTCTCTCCCTAACAGCACTATGGGATTACTTTCCCCACACGGATTGCAGTGGTTCAAGCAGGCAGCTCTCCACCACCTTCTCAAGGACAATTAAGGATGGGCAATAAATGCTGGCCTTGCCGGTGATGCTGACATCCCAGGAACGAATATAAAAAAAGGCACAGGAGCCCAGTGTGCCCCAGTGCAGGCATCGAGTATAGAGGGGTTGTGTGCTCATGCACAAGCTGTACACTAAAGGTGAGGATGCTGATTAAAGGAAAATTAAACTGGCACTCCTGGCCCCTTTTGCATTCCTGTGCACCTTGCCTGACCCCTGCCTATCAAAAAATTGCTTAACACACATGATGGTGCCCAGTGTTGGCCTTCATGCTTCTGGCATGCTATGTGCAATGTACCTGAGGTGCCTGAAAATTATACAAATGAGCTGACCTTGCATTATTATTGTACAGCTGCACACAGCCTACACAGCAGCTGTGGTGTGTGCAAGACATATCAGGCCCCGAGATTTTTACTCGAATATTTTTTGCTAATATTAGCGAGCAGAAAACTTCACTGGCTCAGAAGATCAGACTGATACATAAGTATTTAATGACTTATATTATATGAGAGATATAGCTCAATATCTCATTGCTTATATAAACATAACTGAATTGAGTTTTCTAATATAATGTTAGGATAGATAAGCTGACTTGGAAGTGTCAAATGTTAATAAACTTTTATTTTAATAAATACAACCTAGCCATACTGCATTTTGGTTTACTAAGTAAAACCATTTTTCTTAGGTCTGGTGTGACCTGTTTGGCTGGAGTATCAAGCAGTGAAAGAATTCGCCCCCCAGTGACTCACGTTGATATTGATCATAACTACAGTAGAGGTATGTAATAGAATTGATTTCAGGAACTTGAACATGATATTAGCATGCTGGTCACTGGATTTACTGACAGTTTTTACAATTATTATAGTGTAAACAACATTTTTTAAAATTAGAATTGTAACACTGCAAAACTAATAAGCAAATAAAAATTGCTTCCCCAAGACAAAGCCATTCAATACCTTTACGATAGTAAAATACTGCAGATGCTGGAAATCCGAAATAACAACAGAAATTGCTGGAAAAACTCAGCAGGTCAGGCAACATCCGTGGAGAGAAATTTGAGTTGACGTTTCGGGTCGAAACCCTTCTTCAAAACTGGAAAGAAAAGAAAATAGATCGAAGGCAGGGCTGCGATCGAACAAAAGAAGTAAAAGAGACAATAAAAGGTATTCGAAACCAGACGAGATGGTAATAGGCCAGAGGAGACAAAAGACAGCTGAGATTAGGTGTGAAGTGTACTGGCAGGATAGGAGACAGCTGCCAGGTGGGAGAGAGAAACAAAAGGAAAGGGGGGGGGGGGAAAGGAAGACCCGAAACAAAGGGGTGGAAAAAATTATAAGTAAAAAAGTAATAGGGGCCGAGGTTATGATCTGAAATTGTTGAACTCGATATTGAGTCCGAAAGGCTGTAAAGTGCCTAATCGGAAGATGAGGTGCTGTTCCTCGAGTTTACGTTGAGCTTCCGTGGAACAATACAAGAGGCCAAGGACGGTGAGGTCCGAGTGGGAATGGAGCGGTGAATTAAAATGACAGGCGACCGGAAGCTCGGGGTCACCCTTACGGACTGAACGGAGGTGTTCCGCAAAGCGGTCACCCAATCTGCGTTTGGTCTCCCCAATGTAGAGGAGACCGCATCGTGAGCAGCGAATACAGTATACTAGATTGCAAGAAGTACAAGTAAATCGCTGTTTCACCTGGAAGGGGTGTTTGGGGCTCTGGACAGTGGGAAGGGGGGAGGTATAGGGGCAGGTGTTACATCTCCTGCGCTTGCATGGGAAGGTGCCAGGCGAAGGGGAAGGGCTGTTTGGGGTGATAGAGGAGTGGACTAGGGTGTCTCGGAGGGAGCGGTCCCTACGGAATGCTGAAAGGGGAGGGGAAGATGTGTTTGGTGGTGGGATCACTTTGGAGGCAGCGGAAATGGCGGAGGATGATCCGTTGAATGTGGAGGCTGGTGGGGTGAAAGGTTAGGACAAGGGGAACCCTATCGTTGTTCCGGGAGGGAGGGGCAGGGGTGAGGGCAGAAGTGCGGGAGATAGAGCGGACACGGTTGAGGGCCGTGTCAACCACGATAGAGGGGAATCCTCGGTTGCGGAAAAAGGAAGACATGTCGGAAGCACTGGTGTGGAAGGTGGCATCGGCGGAGCAGATACGGCGGAGACGGAGAAACTGGGAGAATGGAATAGAGTCCTTACAGGAGGCGGGGTGGGAGGAAGTTTAGTCCAGGTAGCTGTGGGAGTCAGTGGGCTTATAGTGAATATTGGTCGATAACCTATCCCCAGAGATGGAGACGGAGAAGTCGAGGAAGGGAAGGGAAGAGTCAGAGATGGACCATGTGAAGGTGAGGGAAGGGTGGAAATTGGAGGCAAAGTGAATGAAATTGTCTAGTTCAGGGCGAGAGCAGGAAACGGCACCGATACAGTCATCAATGTATCGGAAAAAGAGATGAGGGAGGGGACCTGAGTAGGACTGGAACAAAGATTGTTCCACATAGCCCACGAAAAGGCAGGCATAGCTAGGACCCATGCGGGTACCCATAGCAACACCTTTGATTTGGAGGAAATGAGTGAAGTCAAAGGAGAAGTTGTTCAATGTGAGAACAAGTTCAGCCAGGCGGAGGAGGGTGGTGGTGGATGGGGACTGGTCGGGCCTCTGTTCAAGGAAGAAGCGGAGCGCCCTCAGGCCATCCTGGTGGGGGATGGAGGTGTAGAGGGATTGTACATCCATGGTGAAAAGGAAGCGGTTGGGGCCAGGAAACTGGAAACTGTTAAAGTGGCGGAGGGCGTCCGAAGAGTCACGGATGTAGGTGGGAAGAGACTGGACAAGGGGAGAAAAGATAGAGTCGAGATAGGAAGAGATAAGTTCCGTGGGGAAGAACAGGCTGAAACAATGGGTCTACCAGGGCAGTCCTGTTTGTGGATCTTGGGAAGGAGGTAGAAGCGGGCTGTGCGGGGTTGGGGAACTATGAGGTTGGTGGCAGCGGGGGGAAGATCTCCAGAGGAGATGAGGTCAGTGACAGTCTTGGAAACAGTGGTTTGATGTTCGGTAGTAGCGACATGTCTTCCTTTTTCCGCAACCGAGGATTCCCCTCTACCGTGGTTGACACGGCCCTCGACCGTGTCCGCTCTATCTCCCGCACTTCTGCCCTCACCCCTGCCCCTCCCTCCCGGAACAACGATAGGGTTCCCCTTGTCCTCACCTTTCACCCCACCAGCCTCCACATTCAACGGATCATCCTCCGCCATTTCCGCTACCTCCAAAGTGATCCCACCACCAAACGCATCTTCCCCTCCCCTCCCCTTTCAGCATTCCGTAGGGACCGCTCCCTCTGAGACACCCTAGTCCCCTTCGCCTGGCACCTTCCCATGCAAGCGCAGGAGATGTAACACCTGCCCCTATACCTCCCCCCTTCCCACTGTCCAGGGCCCCAAACACCCCTTCCAGGTGAAACAGCGATTTACTTGTACTTCTTGCAATCTAGTATACTGTATTCGCTGCTCACGATGCGGTCTCCTCTTCATTGGGGAGACCAAACGCAGATTGGGTGACCGCTTTGCGGAACACCTCCGTTCAGTTCGTAAGGGTGACCCTGAGCTTCCGGTCGCCTGTCATTTTAATTCACTGCTCCATTCCCACTCGGACCTCACCGTCCTTGGCCTCTTGTATTGTTCCACGGAAGCTCAACGTAAACTCGAGGAACAGCACCTCATCTTCCGATTAGGCACTTTGCAACCTTCCGGACTCAATATCGAGTTCAACAATTTCAGATCATAACCTCGGCCCCTATTACTTTTTTACTTACTTTTTCCACCCCTTTGTTTTGGGTCTTCCTTTCCCCCCCCTCCTTTCCTTTTGTTTCTCTCTCCCACCTGGCAGCTGTCTCTTATCCTGCCAGTACACTTCACACCTAATCTCAGCTGTCTTTTGTCTCCTCTGGCCTATTACCATCTCGTCTGGTTTTGAATACCTTTTATTGTCTCTTTTATTTCTTTTGTTCGATTGCAGCCCTGCCTTCGATCTATTTTATTTTCTTTCCAGTTATGAAGAAGGGTTTCGACCCGAAACGTCAACTCAAATTTCTCTCCACGGATGTTGCCTGACCTGCTGAGTTTTTCCAGCATTTTCTGTTGTTATTTCCATTCAATACCTTCCCAGTCTGATCCATACAAAGTGAGAAGATCACAGGTTCGACCCCTAGTCTGGGCTGAGTTAGCTGATCTTAGCTGGGGCAGTAATTGAGTGCTTCATAGTAACCCCAGTGAAATTTCTCGATGTGAATGCTAGGTGAAAATAAGATTAAACTCACCTGTGATGCCACCCATCAACGAACAATGGCCACTTGGGTTAGTTATCAGTGTTTGTGGAATTGTAAGGGATTGGATCCATTCAGAAAAGGTGGGAAGAAAATTAGGGCAGAAAATTGAAGAGAAAGCAAAATCAACAAATCCTTATATCAAGATTCAAATAACACATGTAGGGCAATATTGTAGAATTAGTGCCAGATCGTAATAGCTTTTGTAATAAGAACATAAGAATTAGGAGCAGGAGTAGGCCATCTGGCTCCTCAAGCCTACTCCGCCATTCAATAAGATCATGGCTGATCTTCGACCTCAACTCCACTTTCCCGCCCGATCCCCATAACCCTTGATTCCCCTACAGTCCAAAAATCTTTCTCAACCTTGAATATACTCAACAATTCAGCATCCGCAACCCTTTGGGGTAGTGAATTCCAAAGATTCACGACCCCCTGAGTGAAGAAATTCCTCCTCATTTCAGTCTTAAATGGCCGACCCCCTTATCCTGAGACTTTGCCCCCTAGTTCTAGACTCTCCAGCCAGGGCAAACAACCTCTCAGCATCTACCCTGTCAATCCCCTTCAGAATCGTAAGGGGGGAAAATTGGGTTGGTATGCGCCTCTCATTAGCATCCCCACGAAATTCAGCGGGAGGTTAGCGGTAGCTGGTAGCGCCCCGCAGTGCTGCGCCACTGGCGATGACAGCATCGTCGCGCACAGCGCCCCGCTTGTGCACCGGCCACAAACTTCCCTTGCGCCCCCGACCTATTGCTAGATGTTGGCCGCGAATTTGCCGGCGCTCAGAGGGCGGGTTTGGAGGCGGGTCGGGAGTAAAAATCTAAATGATTGACGGTGGGTTGCAAACCCGCCTCCACGCTACTTTACCAAGTGTCGGGTCTGCGAGTCTCGATCAGACCCGACACCAAATGGCGGGAGAGGCACTTAATGCAGGTAACAGCTTGTTAACTGCCTTGATAATCTTACTTTAACTGCCTATTCTGATTTTTCAGCATTTTCTGCGTGTTGCCCGTCATCCGACAAACACGCCAGCTGCATTGTGTCGGGTTTAGCAAGGAGCTGAATTGTTGGCAGCTGCTACAGCAGCTTAAAAGCGGTCCGGCAACATGGCTGAATTTCAGATGCCACTACTTAGTGCTTTGAGGTCTTGGCAAACATTTTGCAGCTCTACTGATCTTGCGAGTGTTCAAGCTGAGATCTATCTGCAGTGTGACCTCCTTGGAATATCCCCTGGCCACTTTGACTGAGTGCTTGCAACCTCTATTCCTCAACTGAGATATATACCAGCGGTATGGGAGCCATTTATATCCTTTCATCCTGGTCGTCAGATTTGAAGGAAGAGCAGCTGCGGCAGCAGCAGAACCAGGCACAACAGCAATAGCAGGAGCGCCAACCTTCTCCTCAGCCACCTGATGATGCACAGGGCATTAGCGCAGGGCTGCACCTCGCCGCAGGAGATACCCCCAACACGGTTTACAGGCCGAAGATGAGCTTCCTCAACATGAGTGAGCAGCAGTGCGAAAGGAGACTGAGACTTTAGCGAGACGTAGTCGCTGACATCTGCACAATGCTGCACCAACACCTGGAGCCCAGAGGAGCGGGTGGACACTCCTACCAGTGGCTGTTAAAGTCACCACCGCACTCAACATCTTTGCTTCGGGCTCCTTCCAGGGATCAGCTGCAGACATCAGCGGCATCTCCCAGTCAGCTGTGCACGCCTGCATCATGCAGGTCACCGATGCCCTCTTTGCAAAGTCGCACAATTATATCCACTTCTCCACGGATGAAGCAAGTGTAACCGTGCGTGCGGTTGGCTTTGCAAATATGGCAGGCTTCCCAAGGGTGCAGGGCGTCGTAGACTGCACACATGTGACCATTAGGGCACTCCATCACAACCCAGCTGTATTTGTCAACCGCAAGGACTTCCACTCCCTTAATGTCCAGCTGGTGTGTAACCACAGGAAGATCATTATGCATGTTTGTGCCAAGTACCCTGGCAATTGCCATGACTCCTTCATCCTGCGGCAGTCTACTGTGCCTCAGCTCTTCAAGCCACCAACCCAACTTTCCGGATGGCTACTTGACGACAAGGGCTATCCACAGAATAAGTGGCTCATGACACCGATGAGGAGGCCACCAAACGAGGCTGAGGAGCGGTACAATCTCAGCCACGTCTCCACCAGAAGCATCATAGAGCCAACCATCGACTTGTTAAAAATGTGATTCCGATGCCTCGACAGATCTGGTGGAGCCCTGCAGTACGCACCAGCCAGGGTCTCCAGAATCATCGTCATTTGCTGTGCCCTGCACAACATCGCTCAGCAGCGTGGCTTAGCGCTGCCTGAGGAACAAGGGCTCAGCGCAGAGCCTCCTCGGAAGAAGAGGAGGACGAGGAGGGGGAGGCGGCAGATGAGGGGCACCTTGCGGGGCCGGATGTGCCAATTCCACCAGCACGTAATCACATTGCTGGCCGTCAGGCAAGGGATGCACTTATCCATGCCAGGTTTGCGTAAGCTTACGCTTCAACCGCAGGTGGCTGGCAGATGGAGATGAATGTCTGGACGACTTTCTTAACACGCCATACATCATCTATCTAATAAACAGTGCTTTCCTATCACTCTCATCACCATCATTACAAATGCAAGTTGCTCTGAGCCCTCACTGTGCAACTTCCATTTCTCAGCATACATAAGCAAATCTTCAATTCTTCACCATCACTTTTGTTTAATAAAATGACAATCAGGATGACAATCGTTACTTTGTTACACAAGAAAACACCCAAGTGACTACCCTTGCGACTACTTGTGTGTTAACTTTCTCTTACGCGTGCTTCTACGTGGTGCTTCCCCTGTGGCTTCAGCAGATGTAGAGGCACCTTGCTTACTTTTATGCTGCGCCTGCTTAGACGCCTTTGGCGGGCGTCCTCTTGGATTGGGAGCCTGGGAGGGCTCCGCAACAGTCTGCTCTTCCTGCGGCTGTGCAGGGGCTGAGACGTCCATCTCAGTTGGGTGCGAAATCTGGGGCTCTGACCGAGGGCTCCGCAGTGGCATGGTCGTGTGAGCGCTTGGAGAGTTGCCCACACTTCCTTGTTGTCAGCCACCAACATCCCTCTCATGGGTCACCCGCACTTCAGTGCTAGCAAGTGGCTGGAGAGCACCTTGCTGCACATCAGTGGGGCCATGAGGACCCGTCTCTGTACTGACAGTCCTCATAACGGGGATGTCCATGTACCTCTGGTGCCTCTCATCAATAGATGCCCATCTGTCCTCCATAGCAGACCATCTATTTAGAAGAGTCATCATGCTCTGTTGAGTCTGGTGAGTTATGTCCTCCATGGAGGTTGCCATCCTTTCCATGGCGGCACGTTCGTGCTCCATTGCCTCTACCAAGGCAGTGCTCATGTTTGAGATGGTCTCCTGCATTTGTTCCTGAAGTTTCAGCACCGCTCTCTTTCTGGATGGCCCCAGAGGCACAGCGTCTACATGCAGCTGAGCAGAGCTAGGAGCGTGCCGCGGCCTCTGACGAGGACTCTCCACTGCTGTTGCTGTCTCCGCCATCTGCTGATGCTCACTTGTGAGCTGTGATACACCAGGTGACAACACTACTCTATGTCATGAAGGACCCGCCAAGGTATGCGTATTTTCGCTGGTGCTGGGTGCGCTGAGTTCTAGTGACGCTGCTCCCTCAGAAGCTGCAGGTTCCTCTGAGGAGTCGTCCGGCTCTTCCTCCTGGACAGTGGGGAGGGGGGTGCTCGATGGTCCTGTGGGAGAGTAAAGGCATGAGTTAGACATCAGATATTTAGGTGCAGACACATCCTATTGTGCAGATAATCAAAAGTAAATCTCTATGAACATCAGATGCCATTTCAGTCAATCATGAAATCTAACTGAGAGGGTTGCAAATCTATTCTGTCATCAGCTTCCTCTACTGCGCCCGTCTCTCCGTCCCCCATTTCCAGTTCCTTGCCATCTCCCACGATGTCGTGAGCAGCCTCCTCAGCGCTTGTCAAAGTTGCCAGGGATGGAGGCCCTCCTCCTGTCCTCCCTCTCTCCCTCTTATTGTGGGCTATCTTTTCCTGCAAGGAGGGAAACAAGTGGAGTTTCAACGAGATTGATGGAGTGAGTGTGAAGAATCCATAACAGAAGCTTAAGAGGGAGACCAAGATGGAGTGAGGTGGCAAGAGGAAGTTGCCTCCCTGTGAGTTGTTAGTTGTTGTCATTGCATAACAGTGTGAGGGGTGCGTAGTAGGATGGTGAAGTGATTCAGTACATAGAGGGGGATAGATGCAAGGGAAGTAAGAGTAAGGTGGGATGTGGAGGAGCAGGCTGACAATGCAGAGTGCTGGTGATGAGAAGAGAAGGGAAGCAGATTGAAGGTAAGTGTGATGTGATTCTCGCTTTTGCTGAGCGCAGCAGATCATTGAACCGTTTTCGGCACTACAGCCACATATGTGCATGATCATAAGGACCTTGCGCTGACCGCCTCAGCAACTTGCAGCCAGGCTGCCTTTATCTGCTGAGGAGGCTTCTCCGGCGATCGGGAGGGAACAGAATCTCCCTGCGCCCTCTTACTCCCCGCACAAGAGCTTGGAGGGAGTCTTCATCAAATCGAGGAGCAGCCTTTGCTCTTACAGCAGTCATGGTGACCTGGGCCGATTTCCCGAGCAGCACAAACGAAATGAGAAGCTAAGGCTACTTGGGCCCCGTAAAAACTACTGAATGAATGACGTCAGCAGAGGCGAGCAGCAGACCCACTGCCACTCATTGGGCTGGGTAGCGCGCACAGCAAGCTTAATGAGCCCACTTAATGTATAATCGTTATTTGGGAGCGGCTGAAACCGGCAGTGGGACCGGAATCCCCCCACCAGGCAACCCGACTCCAACCCGCCTCCTCCAATAAAATCGCGGCCGATATGTCCGACAAGGTCAGGGGCGTTTTTGCAGCGGTGGTGACGCTACTTAAAGGGCAGGTGTCGGGCGGCCATTTTTATTTTGGCCGACTGCCAGCACCTGCCCCCTTTCCCTTTTTTATGTGGGGTGCCGGCCGCGATCGCTCAGCCCGGCACTCCTCTTGAGTGCCAGGCTGTTTTCACGGCACCCCGCCCTCTGGTGGTCCAGCAGGGTCCGGTGCGCACAGCGCTAGGCCCCTCAGGGGAGGAGGCCTGCAATGACGCGGCACTATGTGCCGCCAAGTGTGGTGCTGTTGCAAGTAGCGCCGCAAACTTCAGTAGTAGCACCCCAAGAAGGAGGTAGAGTGCTTCCAGTAGCGCCGCACCACCTGCTTGGGGCGCTACTACTGAATTTATGACAGAAAGGCGCTAACTTTTTCGGGGTGCTAAAATTAGCACCCCAGCGACATTAGCACCCCACAATGGGCACCACCCAATTTTTCCCCCTATGTGTTTCAATGAGATCACCTCATTCTTCTAAATTCTAGGGAATATAGGCCCAATCTACTCAATCTCTCCTCATAGGACAACCCTCTCATCTCAGGAATCAATCTAGTGAACCTTTGTTGCACTGCCTCTAAGGCAAGTATATCCTTCCTCAGATAAGGAGACCAAAACTGTGCACAGTATTCCAGGAGTGGTCTCACCAAAGCCCTGTACAGTTGTAGCAAGACTTCCTTACTCTTGTACTCCAACCCCCTTGCAATAAAGGCCAACATGCCATTTGCCTTCCTAATTGCTTGCTGTACCTGCATGCTAACTCTCTGTGTTTCCTGTATGACAACCCCTACATCTCTCTGAACAGCAATAACCTCACCTTTCCCCACATTATACTCCATCTGCCACCTTATTGCCCACTCACTTAACCACAATCCAGCTATCTATGCAGCCACTTCTTTTAGAACCCTAGGATGTAGGCCATCTGGTCCAGGGGATTTGTCGGCTTTTAGTCCAATTAGTTTCTCAAGTACTTTTTCTCCACTGATTTTAATTACTTTAAGTTCCTCACTCTCATTAGCCCATTGGTTCCCCACTATTTTTGGTGTCATTTTTGTGTTTTCTACTGTGAAGGCAGATACAAAATATTTGTTTAAAGTCTCTGCCATTTCCTTATTCCCCATTATAATTTCTTCTGTTTCAGCCTCTAAGGGACCAACGCTTACTTTTGCTACTCTCTTCCTTTTTACATACTTGTAGAAGCTCTTACAATCTGTTTTCATACTTCTTGCTAGTTTACTCTCATTCTATTTTCTCCCTTTTTATTAATTTTTTTGTTATCCTTTGCTGGCTTCTAAAGCTCTCCCAATCCTCAAGCTTGCTACTATTCTTCTCAACATTATAAGCCTCTTTTAATCTAATACTATCCTTAACTTCTAGTTAGTCACAAATGGATCACTTTTCCAGTGGAGTTTTTGTTTCTCAGTGGATATATATTCGTTGAGAATATTGAAATATTTCTTTAAATGTTTGCATATATGAAAGCCACATTACAACTGAGAGCAGAAGTGTTGTAAATCAAATTGCTGGCGTGTATATATAAAATCATGCATAGGGCACACGCTTCCTGTTCATAAATCTTATGCTCACTATTTTTATTCACACTTTTGTGCCAGCATTTACCATTATAAATTATACTATGTTCACATTTCTCATTCAATTTTGCTGTGTGCAACTGTCACAAAGTAGTTACATAAGAACATAAGAAATAGGAGCAGGAGCAGGCCATTTGACCCTTCGAACCTGCTCTGCCATTCAATAAGATCATGGCTGATCTTCTACCTCATCTCCACTTTCCTGCATTATCCTCATATCCCTTGATCCCTTAATATTCAAAAATCTATTGCTCTCTGTCTTGAATATACTCAACGACTGAGCCTCCACAGCCCTCTGGGGTAGAGAATACCAAAGATTCACCACCCTCTGAGTGAAGAAATTTCTCCTCATCTCAGTCCTAAATGGCCCACCCCTTATTCTGAGACTGTGGCCCCTGGTTCTAGACTCCCTAGACAGGGGAAACATCCTCCCTGTCAAGCCCTGTAAGAATTTTTTTGTTTCAATAAGATCACCTCTCATTCTTCTAAACTCTAGCGAATATAAGCCTAGTCTACTCAATCTCTCCTCATAGGACAATCCCCCCATCCCAGGAACCAGTCTGGTGAACCCTCATTGCACTCCCTCTATGGCAAGTATATCTTTCCTTAGGTAAGGAGACCAAAACTGTACACAATACTCCAGGTGTGGTCTCACCAGGGCCCTATAAAATTGCAGTAAGACGTCTTTACTCTTATACTCAAATCCTCTTGTAATAAAGGCCAACATACCATTTGCTTTTCTAATTGCTTGCTGTACCTGCATGTTAACTTTCAGTGATTCGCGTACAAGGGCACCCAGGTCCCTCTGAACACCAACATTTCCCAATCTCTCTCCATTTAAAAAATACTCTGCTTTTCTATTTTTCCTACCAAAGTGGATAACTTCACATTTCTCCACATTACATTCCATTCGCCATGTTCTTGTCCACTCACTTAGCCTGTCTATATCCCCTTGAAGCCTCCTTGCATCCTCCTCACAACTTACATTCCCACCAAGCTTTGTATCATCAGCAAACTTGGATATATTAGTCCCCTCATGCAAATCATTGATGTAGATTGAAAATAGCTGAGGCCCAAGCACTGATCCTTGCGGTATTCCACTAGTTACAGCCTGCCAACCCGAAAATGACCCGTTTATTCCTACTCCCTGTTTTCTGTCCATTAACCAATCCTCAATCCATGCCAGTATATTACCCCCAATCCCCTATTTTGTTTAATAACCTCTTGTGTGTCACCTTATCAAATGCCTTCTGAAAATCCAAATACACCACATCCACTGGTTCCCCCTTATCTGTTCTGCTAGTTACAACCTCAAAAAGCTCTAACAGATTTGTCAAACATGATTTCCCTTTCATAAATCCGTCTTGACTCTGCCCAATCCTATTATTTTCTAAATGCCCTGTTACCACGTCCTTAATAATAGATTCTAGCATTTTCCCTACTACTGATGTCAGGCTAACTAGTCTGTAGTTCCCCATTTTCTTTCTCTCTCCTTTCTTAATAATAATAATAATTCCATTTCCACCATTCTTCAGCCCAACGCCTGGGCCTGCTTACCAGCCGCCCCTCCTCGGGGCTCCTTCCGTGACCTTCTGCACCTGGTCTTCAGGTACTAACCAGGCCTGGCTCTGCTTAGCTTCCAAGCCTTGCCAGTGACCCTGTCCCTAGTCCCAGGAACAGGGCTTAAATAGTGGGGTTACATTTGCTGCCTTCCAATCTGCAGGAACCGTTCTAGAATCTATGGAATTTTGGAAAATGACAACCAATGCATCCACTATCTCTATAGCCAACTCTTTCAAAACCCAAGGATGTAGGCCATCAGGTCCAGGGGATTACAGGCTCTGGCCTCTAGGTGGCACTGTGAAATGTGTTTGTCTCCCAATTCCAATTCCAACAACAACTACTTACATTTATATAGCGCCTTTAACATGGTAAAACGTCCAGAGGTGCTTCCATCTTGTATATTAAAAAAACTTATATTCATGAACTGACCATGGCAACATGCCACAGGCAATTTACTAGTTTATTAAAAAATTTGAAGCTCATACAGATATTTACCAGAATAAAAAGACAAGCTTGAGCTTCTAACAAATTTTGACAAATGTTACTAATATATCACAATAAAAAAGCCTTTCAAAAATTCAAAAGAGCAACAGATTAATTCACGTAAAGCAATCCAAATTCATATTGGGGCTCATTGTACTGATGGAAATACTGTAAAGTCTGTGGGTTGTACGGTTAATAACGACACAGACTTCAGGAGTAACAAACAAACAGGTCTTTACTATTCGAAGGTCAGGGCGAATCTGCCCCAGCAATCCTGCCACAACACTTATATACTGGTGTGGTCACTATCGGTATTACAGTATACAGAAGCCAAACAAATAGTGCCACACCTAAAGTAGTTCTCTTAAAGGTGAACGGTTACATTCAATAGTTCCCTTAAAGGTAGACGGGTACATACACTACAATCCTCCCTTTTTAGCTTATTACTTACAGAGTCCCCGTTAAACATACATATCTTCAACTTCCTATAAAACAAATTACAGATATAATCTCGGTGGAGTCAATGTCATATAAAACAATTTACAGATATAATCTTGGTGGGAACAGTTCACAGGTTCAGTCTCTGCGGAAACAGTTCATAGATTCAGTCTCTGATCTTGACTCGTTCCAAACAACATCTCTTTGGTGTAGCCGGTTCACATGGCTAGCGTGACTCCTCCATAGCCTTTTTCTTGACGTAACAGCTTGAACTTTTGTCCTGTTGAACCAGCAGTGCGGACTTTTACAACCAACTGGCTGTCTTGATATTTTCCAGTTTTTCAACTAATTTAGTTCCTTTCGTAGTGTCCCGCCTGAGATGGTAGAAGTGCTAATATTTTAGACAGTTATTATCTTCTGCTTCTTCTTTTCCTTTTCTGCCTTTTTGACACTCTCGGAGCTCCTTTCTCGGCTGCCAGCTGTAGCGCCACCAACTCTCTATGTTCCTTAGACCTTAAGTGCTTCATCCGGATTTCAGCACTTTGGGAGTTTTCATCACAAACTGAGCAGACCAGATCCTCGTAATATTAAGTGTCACTCAACAGGTCATGGTAATATTCGGGGTCGTCCTGAGTTAGGCCAGTGAGAGGCCCTTCTACTTCCTTCTTATCCATCTGGACGTTAGCCGACGGTGGTTCCTTCCCTAACCATCTTTCTTGAAAAGACTTCTTCAAACATTCATATTCATTCCGCTCTTCCGGGGATGTCTGCCATTCCTTCACTACTGGCCTCATTTGTGAGTTCAATACCTTCCCTTCCATCGGGGATGTCGTTGTCAGGCTATTTAATCCTTCTACTGGAGTATCTGTTTCCACCCCCTTCTGTTCCCCTTGACGCAATTCAGCGTACTTTTGGCATCCTTGTAAAAGCTGTGTTGCCACCTCAGCTATCTCCGTGACTTTTGGAAGCTCCGAATTCTTTCCCTTTGAACCCTGAAACTCGTGTTCCCATTTTGGAGTCTTGTCCCTCAGCGTGTGTAAGAGTTGGCTGGCCGTTAACTCTTCTACGGGGACACTGTGGATTAGAGTCTTCTCCATTTCATGCACCTTTCCCTCCAATGTTTTCACCTTCCTTTCCTCCGGTACTTTGGTTTTAAGCGCTCGAAGAAGTTGCGCCTTGATGTTCTCTAACTCCTGTTCAGGGGCCATTCCTACAGTCTCTGTGATCCTTCCAGTTGCCTTTCCTTCCACTGCCCGGATTCCTAGTTGAATATGTTCTTCAAGTTGTTGAACCTCGGCCATTGCCGCCTCATATTTGTCCTGGGTTGCCTTCAATAATTTAATGAGTTCTTGGACATCTTGAATTTCATGTTCTGCTATGTCTTCCACCTCTAATTTTTCCTCGATGGATGGAATCTCTACCGATGAGTCTGTCTTGGCCTGGAGCTCCTCAAACATTTCCTGCAGCCTTTGTAATTCTCGCTCATGTTCAACCTTTAGCTGTTCAGATGCTTTCACTAAAACTAGCTTTTCGGAGGTTGCCGAGTTAACCCCTTCCAGGATTGTAGTCTGGGCCTGTTCATACTGATCTTTCAACTTGTTACACTCTGCTTGCAACGAGTCGTAGAGATGAACTGGGATAAAATCCTGGCTTCCTGAAGATTCCTCTTCCTTTGGTTCGTTCTGTAAATATTCTAGTTCCTGAACAGCATCAGGGGAATGTGATTGGTATTTGGCCACGATGGCTCTATGGTCGCTCTCTGCTTGAGCTAGCTGTCTCTGTTGTCTTTCCAGGTTCTCCCATTCGGTGTCCCAGAACTTTTCCATATTTTTCATCTCTTGTACGAGACGGTCACTCAACTGTTCTAATTGTTGTCGTACTTTGACATAAGTTTGAGTCCGAACTCGGTGTTCTTCCGTCGTGGATGAATCCTTTGCTTGAACAGGCTCAGAATTCTCTGTCAACCTGGAGTTCTGCTCTGCAGCTTTATTCTTCTTGGTAACATAAGTCCTTCTGCATGTCTTCGTTTCCTTCCCCATCATCGGCAAGTCCCTTTTAGCCTTGTCTTCCATATTTGAATTGGTCTTATCGTCATCCATTTCAGAATCTGAGCTGATAGCTTGCACCGAGTCCTCCCTCATTATGGCTTTTAGGTAGTGCCATTCCATATCTATTTTCTTAATCCACTCCCGTCCTAGAAGTGGTGGTCCTCCTTCAGGTAATACGTACAAGTTCATTCTTGGGTGTTCTTTACCCCTATCTCTCACCTTGACTCTTATTTTCCCCATGGGGTATACGTTATGCCCCGTGTATGTCTGTAATACGAACTTGGTATTTCTTAAAGGTATGTGAGAGAATAGCCGGTGGTAGTCCCTTCGGTTGATGACTGATAGAGCTGATCCAGTGTCCAGCTCCATCCTTACTTGGACTCCAGCTATTTTTAGTATGACCCAGATGGTTTGTAGATCCGTTTCTTTACCCACATTGTGGATTCTCAGACTACCCAGCTCCTGGTTGTTTGGGTCTGAGTCTGAATTCTGTTCGTCTGAACTCTTCTCAGCCACCTTGTGTACCTTGTTGTACTTTTCTTGTGGTGGCTTCCTTTGATTGTTGGTCTTCTTCCCTGACCGGCATACCTTCGCGATGTGACCCAGTTTGCCACATTTCCTACACTCTTGGTTCTTAAACCAGCATTGATTCTGGTCATGCGTTGTCTTCCCACAACGGTAGCATTTTGTTGTGCTTGAAGTAAGTTGGTCCACCCCGAGTGCCGCCGCCTTTAGTTGCATTTCCGCCGTTCCTTTCGCTGCGGCTTCGTGCGATGCAGCTATAAGGACAGCCCTGTCCAGTGTGAGGTCGTTCTCTTCCAGTAGTCGCTTCTGCGTCCCTTCTTTGGACAATCCGCATACGAACTTGTCCCGCAGTGCTTCTGTCAGATTCCCTCCGAACTGGCAGTATTTCGCTAGCCTACGCAGTTCGACCAAGTATTCCGCGTTACTTTCGTCTTTCCTCTGCGTTCTTGCGTAGAATTTGAATCGTTCAGCCAGCATCAACGGTGTGGGGTTCAAGTGGTCCTTCAGCACAGCCACAATCTCTTCGAAGGTCTGATCCGCTGGTTTATCTGGTGCTATTAGATGCTTCAAGAGCCCGTATGTTTTTGCCCCCATTGAGTTTAGCAATGTTATCGCCTTGTCGTCTTCCTCTATTTTGTTGGCTTCGCAATAGATCTCTATGCGTTCCACGTACGTGGCCCAGTCTTCTATTTCAGAATTAAAGTCGTTAATATTCCCTCGCTTAGGCATCTTTCTTCCCTTGGGAGCAGCACCAGTATTTCTTTAAGTATTCTTATTTATTTGTTTATTTCTAAGATGGCGGTTTTCCCGCGAAATCGGCGGTTTCCCGCTCTTTCCTTCTCTCCCCGCCCACTTCAATGGCGGTATGTCAGTTAAGATGGCGGTTTTCCCACGAAAATGGCGGTTTCCCGCTCTTCCTTTCTCTCCCCGCCCACTTCAATGGCGGTTTCCCGCTTCTGTCGTCTCCTCCGCCTAATGGCGGTTTCCCGCGTTTCTTCCTGGTGGAAGGGGTACGCTTTCCCCACAGCGGACAGGTTCAGCCGCTGGGCTGGCTCTCGCACAGCTCCCCTTACTCGGCTCTGTCTTTTCCTCCCGCCCGCACGGCTCTACCGGCGCTGGGTACACCCCGTTAACGGAGGACAGTTCAGCCGCTGGACTGGCTCTCGCGCAGTCTCTCTCTCCGTACCCAGCTCTGTCGCTCTCTCTCCCGCACGTTCGGTTCTACCGGCCCTGGGTACCCCGTTGGTGGAGAACAGTTCAGCCGCTGGACTGGCTCTCGCGCAGTCTCTCTCCCCTTGCTCGGCTCTGTCTCTCCCTCTCCCGCACGTTCGGTTCTACCGGCTCTGGGTACCCCGTTGGTGGAGAACAGCTCAGCCGCTGGACTGGCTCTCGCGCAGTCTCTCTCCCCTTGCTCGGCTCTGTCGCTCTCTCTCCCACCTGCACGGTTCCTGTTCGCCTCCCAGCCCTCTCGCAGACTGGTGTTTCCCTCCCCGGCTGCAGCTGGGTTTCTCTTCCCTCGCCTACTCCCAGTCTCAGCGCTTCGTGGCTGCGGTCGCTGCCCGGCTTTTCCCGCCGATCGAGGTCCGACTGTCTCACGACGCCGTTGGACCTGACTTTCTGACCGGCTCCGTTCCCCCTCGACCGTGGTCGAGTGCACAGCCCTTATCCTCCGGATATTCTCTACACCTTCCCCTACTCACAGTCTCTTCGGCCGCCTTGTTTCCAGCTGATCGGCTCACTCCGCACCGTGGTAGAAGGGTAGTCAGTGACTTTTGCTAATGGAAGCTTTTATTGCTAAAGTCTTCCTCCTTCCTCCTGCTGCAGCCTCGTGTTTTCTTTCAGCAGCACGACGAGGGCGGTTGCCTCTCTTCGACGCTCTTCATTGCTTTGGTAGTCTTGCCGCAGGGTACGATCGGACTCGTCGCCACTGTAAAGTCTGTGGGTTGTACGGTTAATAACGACACAGACTTCAGGAGTAACAAACAAACAGGTCTTTACTATTCGAAGGTCAGGGCGAATCTGCCCCAGCAATCCTGCCACAACACTGATATACTGGTGTGGTCACTATCGGTATTACAGTATACAGAAGCCAAACAAATAGTGCCACACCTAAAGTAGTTCTCTTAAAGGTGAACGGTTACATTCAATAGTTCCCTTAAAGGTAGACGGGTACATACACTACAAATACATTGGCTGGAATTTTCTCCAGGTAGGCGGGTTGGGGGCGGGTGGCCTCCGAGGCGGGCAGGAAACTCGGGAGGCCGCAGATTCCCGCCCGCAGCCAGCCAGATTGAGAAGCTGGCTGGTTGCAGGTAGGAAGGCCTGCTGATGCAAAGAGGAAGCGAGGGGTCAATCCAGGGTTGGGATTGCGGGAATCTCAGTTGGGGATCGCGGTGGGGGGGGGGGTTTGTGATCGACGGGGGGAGTATCGGGAGATCGGGACTGGCAGGGGCTCGATCGGGGATCGCGGGGGAGGATCGGGGATTATGGGAGGGGGATCGGCGGGGAGGGGGTCAGGGATCGGGAGGGGGGAGGTTTGGGGATTGCGGGGCGAGGATTGGGGGGGTGGGGTTGGAGGGTCGGCGGGGTGGGGATCGGCTGGGAATCGGGGTGGGTGGGTGGCTGGAGGATTGGGAGGGGGTAGGGGGGAAAGAGAGGATCAGGGGCAGGCACCGGAGGATTGTGGCCAGCCTCAGTAACATCAGTGTCATGCGGGGACAGGCCTCATGGTGGGTGGGGTTGTCCAGGAAGGTGATCGGAGGCCTTGTGAGGGGGTCTCTGATCGTGGGAGGTGGGTTAGTTAGGGACCCTGGATCCAGGAGGTAGGTATAAAGCCACTTACCTCTTGGATGCAGCGGTCCCCGCCTCGGTTTAATTGCTGGGTTCACAAATTGTGTGAAATCCGTCCACATGCAGTTAAATTCAAAATGGTGGTGAAAAAAGAGGCTTTCAGCCTCATTATAATATTTAAATTGATGCAGCGCCCCCTGGGAGCGGGTTGACTACCAGTCCCCATCCTGCCACCGTTAAAACCGGTAGTGGGCGGGATCAGGTCGGAATCCCATTTTTAACAATTTAACTGCCCCCACGCTCCAAACCCACTCGTTTTTTGGGGGGATATTTCCGGCCATTGTCTTTAATTAAGTAATAATAATTACATAAACATAATAATTACATAAACAATCTGTAAGAAATCAGCAAATCATTTCCTCAAATATTTTCGTAGTCGCAGACTGTTAAAATAAATAGTATGGCTATAAAAGCTGTGTTAACCTTTTTAACTATGATTTCTTCATCATAGGCTACCATAAATAGCATTTTTATAATGTACAAAAATGATCATCATTGGTCATTACTTTGAAGCACAGAATACACATTCCATCCTACTTGCTGCTTAAGAAAAGTCTTTGAGAGACCTTCATTTATGAAATTTAGAGGCAGCACTTTTAGTTGTAGCTAACATATAAAATAGAAATAAATGACATGTAATTCGAAGAAGCAGCTAATGTTTAGACACAGTCATCTGGCAGGCTCAAAAACTTGATCAACATTAGGCCAAGAAATAGCAACCTCCATTGAAATCTTGTGGAAACGATATGAAAGCCACAGCAGAAGAGATAATAGTGTTTCTGAAAGAAGGGGAAGGATGCAGACAAAGGCACAGCCATCACCCGAATGCTTGGATAACAACTCGTTGGATATTCATGAACATCTTTCAGGACCAAATAATCTAGCATTTGATGGAGCCATTCTGGATGAGAGTATTCCATGTGATACATTGGGTATGTTTTTTAAAATTTTATCCTACATCCAGATCAATATGAATAAAATACATTTGTTCTCTAATCACTTAAATAGGACAACATTTAGCAAAATAACTAAGAATTTTAACATGTAAATTGAATGCCAATGCACATCATGCAAGTTTACATGTTAAAAAGCAGTTTTTAAATGCTCTTGATTTACTTTTACAGCTGATTTGAATTAGAATTATAGATTAAACTAAATTAGTGAAACAATCGCTACCTCCTAGCATTGTTATTCCTTCTCCTAAAGGAATTCAAGAAAGGTCAACAGATATGCATTTCGAACTTCTTCAGCTGAAGAAAGAGAAGTTACAGTTGGAAATACTGAATGCCAAACTATGGAACAAGGTGCTTGTTCTACAAAAAGATGTTTTAGACATTCAAAAACGGAACCTACAGACTTCAAGCACTGCATCGACAGTTCAGACCCCAATAATATCTCTGCCAGTTATCATAAGTGATGTTCCATATGTTTTGCCAAAATTTACTGTAATAGGTTGAATAATTATGCTTTCTTCAGTTTTATTTTTATGGTTATTTTTTTAATGTACATAAAAATTTGAATATTTGTAAAATACCAAGTAAGTGTTTTGTTTAAAAATGTAAGATGAAAGTTTTAAAAAAGCATCAAGTTTGGGAAGTATCTTTTATTAGTTAAAAGTTATAATTTATTGTGATATATAGAGGATATTTTGTTAGGAGCAGTGAGTATTATTTGTAGTTTCACAGGTGGACTAACATGGTTCCTTATGAAAGAAAAAGTCACAAATCGTTATCTGGGTAGTCCAAGAGTGGAGTTATAAACCTGTAAATGATGCTGTGTGTTTGTATCAGATTATTTTTTCTGTTCTTTTTAATGGAGACAATTAACTCATTTAAAATAACTGGGTTAACACCTTTTATAAGAGGAATTTGATACAAATGTGTTAAGTATTCATACAGCACTATCACCATTTGATTATCAGTCTACAGAGAATACAGTATACAAGATGTAATTTAGTATATTTTCTGAGTGAAGATAACCCTATTTTTTAGTCATTCCCAGTTAAACTCACAAATAGAATGCATAGTGACCCAGATATTCCGATCGCAGGCCTCCCACGGGCGGAGGGCTGCGATCTGGAAAAATCTGCCCTTACCTGAGGGCTCCCGGGAGGCGCACAGTTCCGCTGCTGGGCCTCTCCAAATTGCCGGTGCGCAGGGCCCACGTATCCCAGAGGCGCAGGTAGTTCGCAGCGTCCCTGGGATCACGTGGGCCATGGGGAGCCAATCAGAGAAGGGAATCTCCCTTCATACATTTGACAGGAAGACCTGTCAAATATATGAATGGAGATCATCCCCAAAACATAGTAAAACTTCAAATAAATTTTTTAAAAAATCACATTTTTAAAATGACTTGAAATTACATAAATTAACTATTTTAAACAAAAATTTAAATTTTTGAAAAAGATAATTAAAGTTTTTAACGGGGCTAAAAATAAACTTACCTTTAAAGTATTTTTAAATGATAAATCAGTGGAATTAAAAAAAAAACTTTTTTTCAACTCTTATCCTGGTGAAAGCAGGCCTTATGCTTGCTTTTACCAGGTGCAAGAATTGTAAGGGGGAAAAATTCAGTTGGTAGCGCCTTAGAAGGGCGCTAAGTGGGGCGCATACCAACTAGCGCCCGGGCGCGGCACTGCCCACGCCTCCCGCAAAATTCAGCGGGAGGTTAGTTGTGGCGCTAACTGGTAGCGCCCTGTGGTGCTGCGCCGCTGACAATGACGTCATGGGTGTGCGCAGCGCCCCGCTCACGCCCCGGCCACGATCTTCGGGAGCGCCCCCTGATTTACCGCGGGACGCTATGTCCGACGGGGTCAGGGGGGTGTACCTGTGGCCGGGGAGGTGCAATTTAAAGGTGAGGTGCGGGGCGGCCATTTTTGTTGCTGGCTGCCTGCCGACACCTGCCTGCGCTCCCGTCCCCGGCCTCCTGAACCAACCCCCCCCCCCCGCGGAGTGCTGGCTGCGCTCCAAGAGCCCGGCACTTCTCTTGGGTGCCGGGCTCTTTTGCCTGCACTCCCGATCCCCGGGGGCCCAGCTGGGCCCCAGGTCGCGCTGCACAAGGCCCCTCCCCTTTAAGAAGGGGAGGAAGGCCTGCAATACCGCGGCGCGACGTGCCGCAGCGTGTGGCACTGCGGCACGTAGTGCCAGGATATTCACTCGCAGCACCCCACGAGGGAGGCAGGGCGCTTCCAGTAGCGCTCCGCTTCCCTTTTGGGGCGGAACCACTCAATTTCTGGCACGGGGGCGCTAATTTTTCCGGGAAGCGCCCCAGCGAAGTTAGCGCCTCAGTTGGGGCGCTACTCAATTTTTAGCTCTGTGTTTTCTGCGGGCGGAGGATCTCCAAAAAGAGGAACTATCCGCCCGCAGAGGCCCTTCTCCCGGGCAGCCGGAGGATCAGTCAAGACCATTCTTGACAGATCGGAAATGCTGGTTTCCAGCGCATGTGCAGTGCATGCCTAAAACCGGCATTTCCAATGTCCCCAAGGGTGGGTACACAGTGCGTACCCACTCGTAGGGATCGGAATACCCGGCCCAATATCTTAACCAAGCAAACATTTTGTGGAGCTTAACTGAAATAAATTGTGAAATATTTTAACAATTTCAAGGGTAACATTACACATCAGGTCAATTAAGTAAATTTGAGCTATTTGGTTCGGTGTGAGAGTAAATATGTAAAACAGTTCAATATTGCACCAGACACCGCTAGTATTGTAAGAAGCAACTGGCATAGACAAATACAGTTAAATCTTAATATACACCAATATGCATAGTGCATTCATGTATACCATTTCCCATGCATTGAAATTAAAAGCCAAATTCAGTGAAATAAAAACCCAGTAACCCCGTGCTTCAGCTCACATGATTTATGCACAACAGCCTATCTATATACATCATGGAGATTAACAGTTAGGAGCATGTTTCAAGGCCATAAGACATCTTGTTGTTCAACTTTTGTTTTGCTGTTGCAGTTTATGATGTCATCCAAATGCTTTAGTGTAATATTGTGATACAACATACCAATGTGCTACCCTAAATGTATTCCAAACTTAAGGGGCCATTTAAGTATTTTTTATTAGTAATTTATCTTCACAAGCCAAAATGGCTCTTGTGCTGGGAGCAGAGAAAAATGTTCTTATAACAAGTTTGTTCAGTGGTGGTGCTGCCAAACATTATGGTTACAGGAAAAAGGTTTCTGTCCACTAGCTATTTTAGAATATAGATTAAATGATGAATTAGGTGTATAATTTTGATGTTTAGCCTTCTATTGTTTTACCAGAACATAGCTAATAAACTTATGTACTCTTATGTCATAATACTTGCAGTCTTCACTCACTAGCATCATCCTGTAGCACAATGAACAAAAGAACTTGTGCACATTAGGCACTTCGAATCTAATAAAATAAAAACGGAATCTCAGGGTTTAGATGTCTTGCATGAAACCACTCATTCAAGTTAACTCTCCTACTGTATTTGTCCTTTATTTATAACTAGCTGGGGGGGCCCCGCGTTGCCAGGGCTGTTTTGGGCCGGGCGGTTTAAATCGAGTCCCAGGCTTTCGGGCCTGTCTCTGTGTCCCTCTGTGAATCTGCTGCCGGGCAACATTTTAAATCGAGTCCCAGGCTTTCGGGCCTGTCTCTGTGTCCCTCTGTGAATCTGCTGCCGGGCAACATTTCTACCTTTTAATACCTTGAACGATGAAAGTGAAAGTACTTATAAAACGTTTTTGGTAACTCTTATGTTATTTTTAAAAGAGATACTAACTTTTTCGAAGCTGGATTAGCAGATTTTGAGCTGGAAGTAAATGGGGTTTTTAGCTTGAGGCAATGGCTGCCAGATCCCTGAGATGAAAACGATTAGTCCCGCCCACACACACACCGATTAGTCAAGCATCAGGTGACTGAACTGTAGGATTGGTCAATCATGACGGCACAGGATTGGTCGACCTTGACGTCAGTCAATCAATGGTAATTAGCAGATAATGAGTTTAATTTTGAAGGTTTTTTGTATAACGCGCGAACAATTTTTGTCCGACCGAAAAGTAAATACGCTTACGACCGTCCTGGAATGGTAAGCTTTCTTTGGACGTAACGCACGTGTAGGTACGCTCTATAACTTTAGAGCGTATAGCCAGACAGACACACACCGAAGGACGGACAGACAGACAGACAGACAGATGTATCCTTTTATATATATATATAAGATAGATAGATGTTGAAAGATATGCTGATCTGTAATGTTATATTTATGTATATACAATTTTAATAGTAAAACAGTTATCTTGAAAACTTAATTTATTCCACTTTTTTATTTATTGTACTAAGTTATTTTGAATGCATCTTCAGGCTGTTTGCCTCCACTCACCCTCCTACAATCATGAGAGTGAAGTACTTTGCATATGGACTTCTCTACAACCAGTGCTTCTCCATTGTAAAAGACTTGAGCAGACTTTTCTGCCAGCTTGATGATGAACAGACAGGCCCAGAATGTGCGATGGGTAATAACACCATTCGCCGTTATTACCCCTTTGACACTGACTGCAACTTCAGGATTTAGCGCATGCGCATCCTAACATGGAAATCCTGAAGTTGAGGTCAGTCATTCACTGCTCCGGCATTGGCTGTGCTATGCACTCCACCCCCAACAGCCAGCAATCAGAGAAATCAGTGAAACTGACGAAAACTTTGGCTGTTCCGCGGTAATAGCGCTGTTAAATATCCCATTAAAAGTTAAACCATGTTGGATTAGGTGTAAGGGTTTAACAGTGTATTGACTGGTAAACCAACGTTATGGCCCTGAAAAACTAACTTTAATTTTGTGAAGTGTCAAATTTCTCCATTTTAATAAAAATTACAATTTTTAAGAAACTTCAGCCATGATTTCCCCTAGGTGGGTTTGTGGCGGGCAACGTTGGTGGCGGGTCCCGACCCCATTGCTGGCTCCAGCCCGCTCTGTAGAATGATTTTACATTGATTGGGCTTGTTTAGCCCACCCAGTGTGTTTGCCGGCCAATTGAAGGAAGCGGGTCTGGTGACGTCATTTGATTACACGTCATAAGCCAGTTTCCTTAAAGGGATTGTGCCCAAATTTAGTTTTGATAGTTGTACTGCCAGTGTTCTACTGTATTGAGGTGCTGCAAACACTGACAAGCACTGCACAGAGGTGCACGGCTGCACCCAGGCTCTCCCATGACTCCCTCCATATGCTTATGGAGGGGGTCACAGCATACAGGGAGGTTCTCTTCCCTTCCAATGGGAAGAAGAGACCTCCCCAGGAAACCAATGCAGCCTGGTTGCACATTGCAGAGGAGGACACAAGCAGGGATGTTGTCAGGAGGACCAGGCTGCAGTGGCGCAAACCTTTCAATTATCTCAGTAGATCACGAAACGTTACTGCCAAGCCACACTCAACCTCATCCTGCTGTGCCACTCATCACATCCCCATCACTCTGCCTTCCCTACCGTACTCCTGCACATCCTTACACCAACTTACCTTGCACCACCACCCATCCCTCTCTATCTACGTTATCACTTCCCCATCTCACCAGCCACCACTCACCCTCACCCTCATACCAACTAACAACACACAAGGGTAGGCACTTGGGTGTTTTAGCCAATGCTCATGTAAAGTTTCTGTCAATGTGTCAAACATTGAAACCTTTATTTTCAACACTTTGCGTTCTTGGACAGATTTGTGTGCACCTTTGGAAGTGGCTTACTGAGTTGCAGTGAATTGTGAGACATAACGGTACCCCCCACCTCCCCCCTGCACTGGTGATGAGTGTGAAAGGGCTTGGGCATTGTAGGGATGCTTTATAGTGTTGGTGTGGAGTGGTGCCAACCTGGCGCATCATGTGGCGGCCAGGGTGTACAGTGTCAAGTGAAGTAAATCTGGCCATGGTGAGGCCATCCCTGGCATCACGGGCAGCAATGTGGTTGGGTGCTGATGCCCTCTGTCCTGTGCAGCATCAGTTGATTGTGGAGAAGGTTGGTGTTGTTGCTGGTGTTGGGGCTGATCGTGGTGGGATTCTGAGGACCAAGGTGAGATAGTTTCAAGGGCACCGATGCTGATGTAATAGATGGAAGGTGAACTTGAGATGACAGAAGCGATCTGTCAGGGGTGAGAGGTTGTTCCAATGAGGTGACACTGGATAGAGGGTTTGCAACCTGCATAAAGCTCAATCTGCCTACCAAATGCAGTAAGAACAGCTTCTAGCCTTGGAAAGTGAATAGCTCTGAGATGGGAGCTTTTATAGCACATTTGCAGCTGTTAAGGAATGAGATGATTCCATGGTCATACAACTCCCGATCTCCTTACCTGACGTGATCCCCGAGCAGCGTGTGCTTCGTGGGCAACCTCGTAAAATGGTAAGGTGAGCTCAAAATACTTTTTTATGGACTGTTAACAAGGTCATAATGACTTGAATTGCCTCCCCCGCCGCTGTGTGTCGGGTCTGTTCTGCCCTGACAGACCCAACATCTGGGAAAGTCGCATGGCGGCGGCTTGACATCGAGTTCCCGACTCGCTGTCAAACACTTTTTTCATGTCCGACCTGCCACCGAATGCGTCCGCTGAGCCCCCGAAAAATTCCCCCCTTTAAGTTGTTCATCTTTATTTCAGGTTTACCTTTTCCCAATGTGAGAGCCCTATCTTTGTTTTGCTTTCTAACATTTAAAAAAAGTCAATAAAATAAGCTTCTTCACTTCCTGGTTCCCTGTCTGTGAGAATTCTGCATTGTGATTGGCTGCTTAGACAGCTTGTTGACGTCACAACAGCTCGCGCTATGGAATTCCCACTACATTGCACTGATCGCAATTGAATGTAGGAAAAGCCAAACTTCTCGTCATCTTTCTGGGAAGCTTGCTTTGCGGGCCAATGTACTTCAGCACTTATACTCTGTTCAATTATGAGCAATCCTACAAACATTAGTGAAACTTTTGGGTAGTGTGGCTGTTAGTCCCACTGTGACTTATTTTAGAATTTGGGCAGAAAACCCATTAAATTCTAATCAGATTTTGCACCAGAAGTAACTATCACTGGCTTGAAGTAGAGGAAAGGAAATCTGACTTAGAAGCAACATAAGGACCACATGAAAGTACTTAAGTATTTAAAACTTGTTCCTAGTTGGTTTGAGAAAATAGTACAAATGGATTCCTGCTGAATGAGAACACCACACAAGCCATTTCTACCATAAAAGTTACATGGCTGTTTTATTTCTCCTTTATAAAAGCACATGTTTTTAAGTTCAGAGCGGGAAACAATTCTATCCACTTTCCATCATCACAACGTTAAAGCAGTTTGGGTACACAGAGCAAATTGGGCGAGGTGTCAGAGGCTAGTTGAAACCATCTATATTAAGCTTAAAGTGGAAATGTATGTCCTGATTTCTAAGACCTGAATTAATGAGAAGTAAATTCGAGGTTTGATTTCTGCAATTCTGCCTTATTTTATTTGAAATCATACCATATGTGGATTCAGGCCCAGAAAATCCTAGTGCCTACTCCGGTTGCGGAAGTCCTGCGGAGTAGGTGCTGTTGAAGGAAGGTGGGAAAAGCAGCATTAGCCAGCCGCTCTTGGCTGCCGGCACTACCGGCCACTTGACTGCCTCAATCAGCTCCCATTATCAGGGGACTGAAAGGTATAATGCTACCATAATTTTAGGGAATGTCCACAGCATGACGCAGATTGGACACCCAGGTGGGCTCTAGCTGCACCACTGAACAGACCTGTACACCAGTTTCATCCAAGATCCCCATCATTGGGCCTGGGCCAAGCAATTACCCAGCAAGCAAATCCCCTCCAACATAATGAGCCATGCTTGGGGCAATCAGAGGTTAGGAGTGTGCTACTGGGCTCTTTTACCCTCCGCCCGATTTTACTTTCTATCGACTTAATGTAAAGTAAAATCGGGCAGAGCGTAAAACGGGCGCCCAATCCGTTGCTGTCAGTTTCCTGCTAGGCGGGCTAGGTTTAAAGTAGCCCCGGATTATCGGGTCATTCACCTCATTGCTGTTTGTTGGACCTGGTTGTTTGCAAATTGGCTGTCCCACTGGCCTACAACACAGTGTCTACGGGCTGGATTTTGCCAATCGGGGCGGGACTGCTGGTTTTCAGGTTTCAGTCCCGCCCCTAACGACGTCTGACCAACCCACCCTATTTTCCCTTGATTGATTTTGTTAAGCCCGCCCGACCAATTAAGGGAAAGCCGGTGACAGAGAACGTCAGCGTATGATGTTTCATCTGTTGAAAATTAAGTACTTAACAATAATTTTCAAATATAGCGCACATTGTGTGTGATATGGATGAGTTAGTTAACAGATTGTAATGGTTACCCTTTGAGCTTATGAGTTATGTGTCCAACATCACTTGGGCCTTCAAATTATGCAATATGAACATTAATATATAAAGGCTTAATTCATTTGCATGCAGTTTCTTTGTCCTCTATTTTAACAGAGATGCTAACCTGTTTAAAATAAGTAAGGGAACACCTTGGTTACAAAGAAATTTCATAGAAATGCTTTAAGGATTAGTACACTAATATTTGCAGTGCATTTCAAGACTTTAATGGTTTATTTTTCAGTAAACCTGCCTTGCATCTACTATTTTTAACGGGCTAAACATATCAAAGATGTGGAACTAAGGTAACCTTGAAATGAATCTTAACCTAAGACATGGAAAAAAGTCAATATTGGGGCATTTAAGAGCAAAACAAAGCACCCTGACATTAAAATTGACTGGAAATGTACTTTGAGTAAAATGTTATGAACAAAAGTAATGTTATCATTATAATAATAAATTAGTTAATACCTAAGTAATTTTAGCAAAATGATTATAGTATGTGCATGAGCCTAGCCCAATGACAATAACTTCTCAAAATACATGTTTTTTTTCTAGAAATATATTCAGCCCCTTTTGTGATATGCAAACTCAATGAACCAGAAATAAATTTAATGCAAAGAGGTTACTTGAAATTTTTTCAAGACAAACTTCAGATGCCTATGTGCAGATTCAGTTTGTAACCCTAATGGCTTTCATTTATGTAGATATCAAGCAGTAAACACTCAGGTAGAAATTGGTCATAATTTCACCAGATGGAAAACGGAGCAAAAATCACCAATTTCAGAGGGCTATTCTCCACGCCCTGAGAAAGCCTGAAAAACATCTAACGCCATATTGGCCTCGGATAATTTTCAGATGCCCGAGATGGCCACCTAAAACAGTCATTAGGCCCCTTGCATGTGCTAAAGGCGGGCCTAATGCCTGTTTTAGGTCTCCTCTGAGAAATTAGGCTGCCCTGAGCAGAGCTGGCATTGGGCCTGCCCAGCTCAAGTTTTCTGGGCATGGATGTGGCCTAGGAATCGGCTGCCACCGAAAAGGTAAGTTTACATTTTTTTTTAAATTCATGTGGAGCCAGGCAAAGTAGGAATGATCCTCCCAGCTCCACAGCACACCTGACAGCTGCCATCAGCCCCACTCCCGCAGTCATCAATAATGTAACAATATTTACAGAATTTTCTTATACTTGGGTGCTGGTCAAATACTCATGTTACATTATTGAAATTTCTATATAATTCTAGACCAGTTGACACCAGCCACTTCTAGAATATACTGCCAAACCATGTTTTTGCATGCATAAAGCTTCTTACTGTTTATTAGCCCCGATTTATTCATTTTACATTTTTTATCTAATTTTTTGGTCAACAATTCAAATAAAGAATTTGAAGTAATTTCAGTCCAGAGTGAAGCATAGGTATGGGAAAACAAGTACTTAACCTTTCCAAACATATTTTATATCTTATTTATTTTGCCTAATTTTCATGTTAAATTTTGCCCTTCTAGATTCTGCTATGGTTCCTTCCATGTCATGATGGGCAGGTATTCTGCTCCAAGGCCTCGACCTATATTGTGCTTGAGCAAATATGATGAGCTGTGTATTAGCCTTGGTTGACTGTCCTTCGCTGTTGAGAAGTGCCTTGCATCTGCTTGGTGGAGTCTCTTTGACAAACAGCTAAGTTTAGGAACATGTGGTCTCATCAGTCCCTGACCTGAAGTGCAGATACTTTACTGAGCAGCCAAATCACTACTTTATATTCCAGTAGAGCTGAAAATTGGTATACTGATACTTTGAGGGATCAGTTGGCTTAAAAACGTTGTTTACAGTTACTCCCCAGGTGTTAATACTGTAGGAGCAATATTAAAATTATATTTTGTTTGATAATTCATGTTATTGTTCAGAAAATTCGCAAGATACAGATGTAACAATGTTGGATATTGACATGAACAATGATCTGCCAGCAAGCAATAGTGAACAAGTGAGTAAGTCTTTCCTGATGACAAACAGAATGTTAAATATTTTAAACTTACAATATGATAAAAGTCTTTTGGCATATTAGTGATAGTTAATATATATCAAACGTGCTAATTGATTTGAAATGCTTTTTGACAGCCTTAAAGACTTTGAGGATTTATGTCTCCAGTTATAAGTCATAAATAGGAGATAAAGAAAGGCACTTAGGCCTAGAAATTCAGTATAGCCACGTTTGGGGCGCTACAGCATAGCGTTCGCTAACTTTTGCGCCTGGCGCAACTTAGCGCCACCTTCGCCGATATTCAGTTGCATTGCCCCAAGAGGTTGCTGCTGCGCTAAAGCAGGCGATGCACGACTATCATTAGGCGCTAAGCCGGCGATCTGGGGCGCAAACACCGAAGGCGGGCGCAGCGCAGGTGCGGCGAGGTGCTCATTGAGGGCAGACAGTCAGGCGCCGGTCAGCACTTAAAGGGGGAGGGTGGAATTGCTTGGCTGCCACGCCCTGCACACTGCAGCCCTAAGGCAAGGCCTGAACACTGCTTCTGGAACAGCTCTACGCCCAGGAGAATGGAGAAGGCCAGGGAGAGAGCGCAGCGCTTCGGCGAGGGTGACCTGAGGCTGCTGGTTGGTGCAGTGGACCGCAGGCGCCATATCCTCTTCCCTGAGGGTGGCAGGAGGCCGCTGCCCGCCGAATATCGGAAAGCATGGAGGGATGTGGCAAACAGGGTCACGTCCAACAGCGTGGTTGGCAGGACACCAACCCAGTGCCGGAAAAAATTCAATGACCTCACTCGGGTTGTCAGGGTGAGTACCCTTTCCAGTATCCTCCTCATTCCTGCATGTGCACCTCACTTTATGGCCAAACAGGTCTGAAAGCCCTAATGGCCAGCCCTCATCCAGCAGCTATGGGACTGTCATGAAAAGCACTTGCGCAATCAGGACTTTAGACACTGTCAGGGCTATTCGACCATGGGAGGCAGTGCGGGCAAGATCAGGGCTTGACACTGTCAGGGCTAATCGAACATGGGAGGCAGTGCGGGCAAGATCAGGGCTTGACACAGTACTTAGAGGCGGTCCTTTCTCTTGCAGGCCAAGCTGGCGCATAACAGAAGACAGCAGCGACAGACCGGGGAGGCCGTCCTGACCTGAAACAGCTGAGCGACCTCGAGCAGCGAGTGGAGCGGATCATGGCAGGCCGGCTGAATGGCCCTGTCGCCACTGGAGATGCTGACCCTGTTCTGGGCACCAATGGTAAGGTCATCACCTTTTTGACCTCTCCCTTTCCACTTGCACCTCACACCAGCATCCTTTGCCACTATCGAACCAATGCAGTGCACAGCAGCACTCATGCCTCCCTCGCTGCCGCCCTGTCCTCACTCTAAAGCAACTCTTGTGCCTCCCTGCTTTCAGATGGTGACTCGCCAGGTGAGGAGGCGGCCCCTCAGGCTGGCACTGTGTCCGAGTCAGACATAGAGGAGGAGGAAGAGGAAGCCAGCCCATCAGGGACACCCTCAGCCGAGGCAGCCCATGGCCATGATGGTGACACGTCTTCCCTGGAGGGGAGCAGGGGGGAAGGGTCGGAGGATAGTGAAGCTCCGGGGACCAGCAGGCTGCAGCAACGCGGGAGGGGTGGGGAAGCTCGGCGGCCTTCTCCCCGGAGGGTGAGTGCGGCCTCCAGTCCTGCTACGGTGAGCGCAGAGGAGGTGCGGCTCCTAGCGGAAATGGGCGCCCCGGCTGAGCGCAGGCACACTGAGCTCATGGCTGCAGTGGCAAGGATGCCTGACTCCATAGAGTCACTGTCAAGGAGTGTGCAGGAATTCGGGGCAGCACAGGCCAGGAGTCGGCAACAATTCAGTGCAGCACAGGCCAGGAGTCTGCAACAATTCAGTGCAGCACAGGCCAGGAGTCTGCAGGACATCGCGGCAGCACAGGCTAGGAGTCAGCAGGACTTCGCTGCTTCACAGGCGGCTTCTAGCCAAGTGCTCAGTCGTGTCGTGCATTCACTGGCTGCTGTCATGCAGACACAGACCAGGGCCACACGGGCACTAACTGCTGCCACACTCGCTGGATCGGCCAGGCATCGCCGGGGCACTCGCTGTGCCGCAGCAGCCCAGCAGTCTGTGCCTCAGCAGATTGCTGCACATGCTGCAGTGCTGGCCCGTGCGCGTGCCAATGTATCAGCCGACCAGGGAGTGCCTGTGATCTGTCAGGTTGGCAGCATTCCTGCAGCCAACACTGTCACTCCTCCATTGCAGCTGCCACCAGCTGTTGGACAGACTGCTGCCGCCCAAGCAGAGTTGGAGCAGTCAGCAGCCGGCCCCTCCAGTCCCAGAGCTGGTCCAGGCCGACCCCCAAGGGCATCTGCCGTCTCACCATCTGTCCCTCAGCAGCCTTCCCCCAGCCTTGCTGCAGCCACTGGGGTCCCATTGAGGAGGAGCTGCATGGCGGGTAGGGGCCAGTCACGGAAGCGAAACGGATCACCCTCGCAGGGGAAAAAGTAGGTGTGGCCAAATGTTTTGTTTTACTTATAAAAGCCGAGACTGGTGTATTTGTTTCATATATAAAGGCCGAGACTGCTGTATTTGTTTCATATTTAAAGGCCGAGACTGGTGTATTTGTTTCATATATAAAGGCCGAGACTGCTGTATTTGTTTCATATTTAAAGGCCGAGACTGGTGTATTTGTTTCATATATAAAGGCCGAGACTGGTGTATTTGTTTTACTTGTAAAGGCCGAGACTGGTGTATTTGTGTTTTTGGGGGGGTTTCTCTCCATTAGTTTGTCATGTGGGAAGGGCACAGAGGTATCACAGTTAAAAATTTTCTTAAATCGCACTGTCCATGCTTTCTTTTGGAAGTCCTGGTTGCCCTGCTCGGCTGAGGGCTTGTGGAGCGGCTACATTCATCTTCTGCCATTGGCACAAGCCATTCCCTGAGAGAGGGCCTAGAACTGACTTGCAATAAGCCGCCGATGGGCGGCCCTTGCACTTTCTGCCTCCCTCCTGTGCTGGTCCTCCTCCTCCTCCTCCTCCTCTGGTGGTCCTCCAATGTCTGCTGGCAGCGGCTGAGTCCTGCGGATAGCCAGGTTGTGCAGCATGCAGCACACGACAACGAAATGGGAGACTCGCTCAGGCGAGTACTGTAGGGCTCCCCCGGAACGATCCAGACAGCAGAACCGTTGCTTCAGCACGCCGATTGTTTGCTCAATTATGTTCCTGGTTGCTTGATGGCTGTCATTGTATCCCTCTTCAGCAGGGGTGCTGGGCGCACGGAGCGGGGTCATCAGCCAGGTGCACAAAGGATAGCCTTTGTCCCCGAGAAGCCATCCTCGTGGGTGAGGCTGGGCCTCGAACATGTCTGCCACAGAAGTCTGGCGCAGGATGAAGGCATCGTGGCTGCTGCCTGGAAAGCGGGCATTGACAGCTAGGATGAGCTGCCTGTGGTCACACACCAACTGCACGTTGAGCGAATGGTAGCCCTTCCGGTTGTGGTAATCCTCGGCATTCTCTAGAGGTGCCCGCAAAGCCACATGCGTGCAGTCAATGGCACCCTGCACCATGGGGAAGCCCGCTAATGCTGCAAAGCCCATTGCACGCTCTTGCTGCTTGTCAACGGTCATGGGGAAGGAGATGAACTGACGTCTCCTTCTGAAAAGGGCATTGGTCACCTGGCGGATGCAGCAATGTACCGCAAACTGGGAGATGTTGGAAATGTCCCCAGTAGCGGATTGGAAGGAGCCGGTGGCATAGAAGTTGAGAGCCACCGTCACCTTCACTGCCACCGACGGAGATGTCCTGCTCCTCAGCTGTGGCTGCAGATCTCCGCGAAGCAGGTGGCAGATCTCAGTGACCACTGCCCTTCTGAATCGCAGCCTCCGAACACACTGCTCCTCAGACATGTTCAGATATGAGAACTGCTGGCGGTATACCCATGGTGGGTAAGGCCTCCTTTGCCGACGTCTGTTGCCCCTTCTCCGTCTGGCCATGACTGGCACTCTCTGACGGCGTCTCTGAGCCCTTTGAATGCAATGGAGAAGCCCAACGTTTCCACCCATTGCAGCCCCCATTATATGTTTCCAATCAATGCTATGACACTGAAGTTAAAGACAAGTGCAAAGCTGTGGCCTGAAGCCACAAGTACCTGTGCGAGTGTTGAGCCAAACCAGAAAGCTCTCTACCTTTGTCTCTCTCCAAAGATCCGTCTCTCACAAAGAAGGAGTGGTGCAAAATGGCTGCCATTTATACTGCAGGAGGAGTCCCCTTTAATTAGCGCCCCCCGCGCCCCACAGCGACTGGGAACCGTTCCCCTCTACCAGTCGCTAGGGGCGCCAGGCGCACAATAGGCCGGCGCCACTGAATTTCTGGTTCGGGGCGCACAAAGGGCGTTGCACCATGAAATGACGTCAGGATCTGCGCGCGCAGCTGAGCGCGCGCAAAGGTTTTGTGCCGCCGCTAAATCTTAACTGAAGTTCGCGAGAGGCACAGATTGCGCTGCGCCCGGGCACTAGCCGCTTAGCACCCCACTTCTCCTCCTCCTAAGGCGCTAGCGGCTGGCGCAAACAACTGAATTTCTAGACCTTAATAGAAAATTGGCTTAAAATAGGAAACAGAAGTGTAAGTTTAGCAATGCTGCCTTCCCAGCAGAGAGCTGCGGTTGAAGGGAATGAGGGTTGGAGAGCAGTTGCTACAGTCTTTGGCAAACCGATCTTACTCTCCTTTTGAGTGCAGCTCTCCATTGGGAATATGGGATCAGTGAATTTGCTCAAGGGGGCAGCCATAGATGGAAACTTTTTAGGCTGGTAAGTCATTTTAAGAGTTGGTCTTGAGAGCCTCACTGCTTTTCATATACATTAATGAATTGGACAAGAGTGTCATCAGCAAATGCTCCAAATTTAAAGATGTTACCAAAATAGGAGGCAGGGCAGATAATGTGGATCAATTCAACTAAATTCAAAGGGGTGTCAGTCTTTTAGGGCCAGTAGGTGGCAGATGAAATTCAATGTGGATAAGTATAATTAGTATGGGAGCAACAAAGCAAAAGGATAAGTATGTGTTTAGCAGTGGTACAGCATATGATCATGAAAGAGTGATTGCAGTGCTTAGCCGCACTAACAAAGGGAAACAAGATAAGAGTTTGCATTAGTAGAGGAACAGAATGCAAATTTAAGGAGATTGTACTGTAGCTGTATAAGACTGGTCCCACATCATCAACAGTATTATCTTTAATCATAGGAAAATGACATTGCTGTCAGTAGGGTACAGAAGCGAGCAGCAAATATGATTCTGATGGGGTACTTTTATGATTCTGCGCTGTTTGTGGCGAGCCTTACTTGCTGGCACTGCATATTGGAAATTTGAGTGCATACAGCCTATGATTTTTCACCTGAATTTCCGATAAACACTGCCAGAAACACCCCAAACTTCTGGTGGGACATGTGAGGCAGGGCAGAAGATGCGTTTGCCCTTTCCCTAGCAGAATTCATGAGATAAGTTTAGGGGTGGACTTTTGGTGATTCGAGGTACCGCTCTGAATTCTGACTCGTTCACCACAACTACGCTTGAATTCCACCCCAAAGGGTTTGGGATTTCTAGTCTTAGCATGTTTGTCACCAATTTCTTTAATTTGATGCAAGAACCATGCAAACCCTCAGGTCAAAATTTCAGTGCACAGCATTAGAAATGCATGTACTTACTTGAGAGAAATCTCAAGCTGATCGAAATGACTGCTAATGTCTCACAGAGCATTAGACGATATACAGGGCAGGATCCCCATGAGGCAAAGTAAACTAATGTGCTAGTGGTTCCAGTGCATAATAAAAGATCCAAATGATTAAATTATAGAGTACAGCTGGTTAAGTTGATGGAAGCACTGATAAAGGCTTGTTATAAAGTACGGAGGTGATGCTGAATTTCTACAGGAAATTGGATAGGCTACAGTTTGAATATTGCCCGAGTTTTAGGAAGGATATTATAACCATGCTCAAAGGGTTGAGGAATCAGTGCTACAATGATATAACTCTCTCTCCAACTCATAGGCTGGAAAATTCAATAATGCCAAAAGTGGACGCGGGCACCGTGATGCGAGATATGCCCACGCCCCTTCAAAGGGCGCAGGCAGCACGTCAACTTCATGCTGCCTGCTAATTACCATGATTGTAGCGCATGGCCTAGAGCTGAACGAGCTGCTGACAGGCTGTGCACTCAACAGGAGGCTGAAGTTCACGTTGCTGGTGCGAGGCAAGCTTTACCTAAAGCCAGCCTGCTCCTCTTGAAGGCAGTCTGCAGCGCTTAAAGCTGAGCTGCCTTCTGCAGATAACTAAATTTAAAATTGTTTCAGCACTAGGCAGTCTGCACCTCCTAAAGGTGAGCTATCTGCTGCTGATCAAAAATGCTAAAAGTGCTTCAGCACTAACATAAATGACTCAACAGGCCAGGGAAAGGGCACCCAGGGTCTCAGATGCAGCACTGGAGCTTTGTGCAGAGGGTCAACACTGGAAGAGAGGTCCTCTACCCACAGGGGGCCAGGAGGCTCTCCAGAAAGAAGGATGTGGGACCAGATCGCCGAGGTGGTCACTGCTAGCAGTGTCACCCCCAGGGCCTGGCTCCAGTGCCCAAAGAATTTTCATGACCTCAGACGAGTGGTCAAGGTCAGTAAATGCATCTTCAAACGCCATCTCCTACCAACTGCACCGCTAGCCTCACACATTACTCAATGCATGACCGCTCCCCGCCCCCCCCCCCCCCCATCACTCACCTACCAACAATCTCTAACAAAAACGAGGCACACCTCCCATTCCTAGATTCACCTCACCCCTTTGGAGGAGACGGTGCTGGCCATTCTTGGCAGGGGCATGGCTGTTCTGAAAGGATACAAAATCCTGGTATCCTCTTATGTTATCCTCCTTCTCACAATCTCTTTTGATTTACAAGCTGCACATGGTGTAAGCATGTACCTCTTGCTTTATCAGAAGGCATTTGATAAGGTGCCACACGAAAGGTTATTAAACAAAATTAGGGCGCATGGGATTGGGGGTAATATACTAGCATGGATTGAGGATTGGTTAACGGACAGAAAATAGTAGGAATAAACGGGTCATTTTTGGGTTGGCAGGCTGTAACTAGTGGGGTACCACAAGGATCAGTTCAGCTATTCACAGTCTATATCAATTATTTGGATGAGGGGACCAAATGTAATATATCCAAGTTTGCTGATGATACAAAGCTGGGTGGGAATGTAAATTGTGAGGAAGTTGCAAAGAGGCTGCAAGGGGATATAGACAGGTTAAGCGAGTGGGCAAGAACATGGCAAATGGAATATAATGTGGAGAAATGTGAAGTTATCCACTTTGGTAGGAAAAATAGAAAAGCAGAGTTTTTTAAATGGTGAGAGATTGGGAAATGTTGGCGTTGGGTGTCCTTGTACACGACTCGCTGAAAGTTAATATGCAGGTACAGCAAGCAATTAGGAAAGCAAATGGTATGTTGGCCTTTATTACAAAAGAATTTGAGTATAAGAGTAAAGACGTCTTACTGCAATTATACAGGGTGAGACCACACCTGGAGTATTGTGTACAGTTTTGGTCTCCTTACCTAAGGAAGGATATACTTGCCATAGAGAGAGTGCAACAAAGGTTCACCAGACTGATTCCTGGGATGAGGGCATTGTCCTATAAGGAGAGATTGAGTAGATAGGCCTATATTCTCTAGAGTTTAGAAGAATGAGTGGTAATCTCATTGAAATATACAAAATTCTTAACAGGGTAGATGCAGAGAGGATGTTTCCCCTGGCTGGGGAGTCTAGAACCAGGGATCACAGTCTCAGAATAAGGGGTTGGCCATTTAGGACTGAGTTGAGG